>NW_011890594.1:4671-5178 GCF_000151845.1 Pteropus vampyrus
GGAGAGGCCCCATGAGGCTTCCGAGGAGGCAAACAGAGTCGAGTCAGCGCTGAGGGTCGCGGGACCCGCAGGTGCCGGGCGCTGCCATCCCGCATGGGCTTCTGGTCCGCGGTGGCCCATGAGTCTGAGTTGTGCGTTTTCGGCTTCGCGCATTCGCGATTCGCTCTCTGCAGCCCACGGAGCCGAAGAAGCCCGGGAAGAAGGTTGATGGAGTCCTCGGCCCGGCTAAGCGGCCACACAGCTCACGAGGCCCTGCCGTGGCCCCGAGCCCCGGGGAGGCTGAACACAGAGGGATGGGGCCCAGCTCCGATTCCCGGTGGCCTGTAGATGCTGCCACTTCCATCGCCTCGGTGGCAAAGCCGCATGGCCTCTCTCCTTCCTCCCGTCATCGTCGCATTGCGTGGAGGCAGGAAGAGGGCACCTGTGCACCACCCCCACCCCCGACAGGGGCCAGGCGGGACTCGGGCCCTGGGTGGGCTTCGCCCGCACCCCCGACCTGGTCCCAAG
>NW_011890594.1:5430-6733 GCF_000151845.1 Pteropus vampyrus
CGCGCGGGCCAGCGTGCCAGTCTCTCTCTGTGGCTTCGTAATTTCTGTGAGCGACGGGTCCCTCTGCTGCCCACGTAGTAAGTGGCATGGGGTCCTTTTCGCTCCACGCAGAACATGGAGCTGTCCCAACCTGACCCCTGCCTGCCTTTCGTCCCTCGTCATCCCAGCCCATGCTTATCCTGCGCGCCAGCCAGGCCCTGCGTGGGACAGGCCCTCTAGTGTCCGGATACTCTGTTCGGAACACGCCCGCGTCGCCGCTTCCGGAAGCCCGCGTCCCTCACTGGCGTCACAGCGTCCTTCGTCACCGCTCCCATCCCCCTCATCGCCGTGGTTCTGACCGCTTGTCTGTCTCTGCCAGCACTCGAGGACCTCCCCGAGGTCGCCTGGACATGCTGCAGGCACACGCGCGGACTCGTGGGAGAACGGGGGGGGGGGGGGCGCTATTTCCAGGACCCGTGGACCTGGCGTTCTGGAAAAGCCCTCTGCAGAGCGCACGTCCCTTCACACAGGAAGGACCTGAGCAGCTGCTGCTGGCGGTGGTGGCACCGTTACGGTCGCCGTTTTCCTCTACATCGAACGCAGGTGCGAACCAGCTGCGCCTCACACGAGCGGGCGCGCGACCCCGCGGGAGAGGAAACCGGAGCTCAGGGCGACATTTCTCACGTGGCAAGAGAAGCGATCGGATGAAGCGAATGTGGTTTATTTTCTAATTACACTCTCTTCTAGGGTTTCAGCAGCCGCCAGGTACGAACGTCAAGGGGACCATGCCATCTGCTTATGGGATTAGATCTGTCCCCAATGTGTCACCAGTAAACACCTTGCTGGGGCCGGAGCAGCGAGCGCTGTGCTAACTCAGCCGCCTGCAGGACGGTGGGCCTCCTGCGAGGCTCTGCCCACCCAGCCCTGGCCCCCGGGGGCTGCAAGCGTCCCGTGTTGCTGTCCGGGGTCCTGCCTGCTGGCCCCCCACGCCTCGCCAGCCGCTCAGGGCTGCTCTGTGCCCAGCTCTGGAGGTGCAGCGGCTGCTTGGTGAAGCAGGTAGGACAAGCGTCCTGCCCACCCGCCCCCCGCCCCCTCCAAGGGCTTCCTGGTTATTTTTCCTTTGACAGTGGTTCCCTCTTGGGCTTCTCCATGCCAAGATCTGAAGTGCTAATTATTGTAGCCATCCCGCGAAGCTTTACAGGGGCAGCAGGCCAAAACCGGGCACAGGAGGAGGCGGCCGCGGGCGCAGCAGCACAAGCGCGTGGCCTTTGCAGCCTGCTCCGCCGGGTGACGTGCAGCTTTCCAGCCCCGGAGCGGCTGCCCG
>NW_011890595.1:0-506 GCF_000151845.1 Pteropus vampyrus
TTTCTTTTTAAAAAGCAAATGGGATTTTGATGGGGATTGCATTAAATCTGTATAATGCTTTAGGAAATAAGGTCATTTTAACTATGCTGATTCTTCCAATCCAAGGACACAAAATATCTTTCCATTTCTTTGTATCTCCTTCAATTTCTTTTAGCAGAGTCTTATAGTTTTCATTATATAGGTCTTTCACATGTTTTGTTAGATTTATTCCTAGGTATTTTATTCTTTTTGTTGCAATTGCAAAAGGAATTATTTTTTCTACTTCTTTTTCTGACATTTCATTATTTAGAGTATAGGAATGTTATGGATTTCTGAACATTGATTTTGTATCCAGAAATTTTACTATATTTGCTTATTGTTTCTAGTAGTGTTCTTGTGGAGTCTTTAGGGTTTTCTATGCAGATAATCACATCATCCGCAAATAGTGACAGTTTGACTTCTTCATTTCCTATTTGGATGCCTTTTATATCTTTCTCTTGTCTGATTGCACTTGCTAGGACCTCCAA
>NW_011890595.1:786-2556 GCF_000151845.1 Pteropus vampyrus
GATTTTGTTAAGTGTTTTGATAATAAATGGATGCTGTATCTTGTTGAAGGCTTTTTCTGCATCTATTAATATGATCATATGATACTTATTTTTTAATTTGTTTATGTAGTGTATCATGTTAATTGATTTGCGTATGTTGAACCATCCCTGTGCCCCTGTTGCTGTATTCAGTTCGCTAGTATCCTATTTAGGATTTTTGCATCTGTGTTCATGGGAGAGATTGGTCTGTAGTTTTCTTTTTTTGTGTTATCTTTACCAGGTTTTGGTATCGGAGTAAAATTGACCTCATAAAATGAGTTGGGAAGTATTCGATTTTTTGGAAGAATTTGAGGAGAACAGGTATTAAGTCTTCTTTTAATGTTTGGTAGAACTCACTGGTGAAGTTATCTGGTCCTTCACTTTTACTTTTTGGTAGGTTTTTGATGATTGTTTCCATTTCCATACTGCTGATCAGCCTATTTAGGTTTTCCAGTTTTTCTTGATTCAGTCTAGGAAGGTAGTATTTTTCTAAGTACTGGTTGTTTCTTCTAGGTTATTAAATTTAGTGTTATATACTTTTTCATAGTATTCTTATATGATCCTTTGTATTTCTTCAGTGTCTGTTGTAAGTTCCCCTCTTTCATCCCTAATTTTATTTATTTGCATCCTTTCTCCTTTTTCTTTAGTGAATCTAGTCAGGGGTTTGTCAATTTCATTAACCTTCTCAAAGAACCAGCTCTTTGTTGCATTTTTTTTCCATTTTTTGTTTGTTTGTTTGCTTGTTTTCAATTTCATTTATTTCTGCTCTAATTTTGATTATTTCTTTCCTTCTGCTGACTTTAGGCCTCATTTGTTCTTCCTTTTATAGTTTTTTAAGATGAAACGTTAGGTTATTTATTTGGGCTCATTCTTGTTTTTGGAAATAGACCTGTAATGATATGAACTTTCTTCTTATGACCACTTTTGCTGTGTCCCAAAAGTTTTGATACGTTGTACTATCATTATCATTTGTTTCTATGTATCTCTTGATCTCTCTTTTTATTTTTTCTCTGACCCAGTTATTCTTCAGTAGCATGTTGTTTAATCTCCATGTACTTGTGGTTCTTCCTGATTTCTTTTTGCAGTTGATCTCTAGTTTCAAAGCATTATGATCAGAGAGTATGGTTGGTATGATTTCAATCCTCTTATATTTATTGAGGCTATCTCTGTGTCCCAGTATATGGTCGATTCTTGAGAATGTTCCTTGTGCACTAGAGAAGAATGTATAAGCAGCAGTTTTGGGATGGAAGGCTCTGTATATGTCAATTATGTCCAGTTGGTCTAATGTGTCATTTAAAGATGTTATTTCCTTATTGATTTTCTGTTTGGATGATCTGTCCATATCCGACAGTGGGGTATTTAGATCCCCTACTATGATAGTGTTTTGGTCTGTTTCTCCCTTTAGTTCTGTTAGTAATTGTTTTACATATTTCGAGGTTCCCTGATTAGGAGCATAGATATTAATAAGTGTTATGTCTTCCTGCTGCATGATTCCCTTTATCATTATGAAGTGTCCCTCAGTATCTTTCTTTACACTTTTTATTTTGAAGTCTATTTCGTCTGATATTAGTGCCACTACTCCTGCTTTCCTCTGAATGCCATTTGCTTGAAATATCATTTTCCACCCTTTCACTTTGAGTCTATATTTGTCTTTGAAACTGAGATGTGTCTCCTGGAGGCAGCATATGGTTGGATTTTGTTTTTTGGTCTAGTCTGAAACTCTGTGCCTTTTTTTGGTGAGTTCAGTCCATT
>NW_011890595.1:3331-4016 GCF_000151845.1 Pteropus vampyrus
CTCTGAATGCCATTTGCTTGAAATATCATTTTCCACCCTTTCACTTTGAGTCTATATTTGTCTTTGAAACTGAGATGTGTCTCCTGGAGGCAGCATATGGTTGGATTTTGTTTTTTGGTCTAGTCTGAAACTCTGTGCCTTTTTTTGGTGAGTTCAGTCCATTTACCTTTAGGGTGATTATTGAAATATGAGGACTTCTTATAGCCATTTTATCTTTTGCTTCCATTGCTTCCTTGTCCTTGTATTTCTGTTTTCTTTATTTTGGTTGGCTTTTGTGGGTTTTCCCTCTGTTTCTTCTTGTTTTATGTTATATACTTCAGTTCTGAATCTTCTGTGTGTGGTTTCCATTACAAATATGTAAATGATAGTTACATATATATATATATACAGTCATCCATTTTCTTCTGCATGTGCCTTATCTCCATTCCCCTTTGCAAATTTGGATCTTTGCACCCTCCCCTTTTCAGTCATTGTTATCTCAATTTGTCCCTATGTATGCTGAACATTCATTACTATCTTACTAGAGCAATTCTTTCCATATTATTTCAGCTTATAATGCCCTGTTCTTAGTAGGGATTGCACTCCTCTGTTTCTATTTGCCTGATAGTCACTTTACTCCTAATTATGTATATTTTTTTGTCATTTTGTTTTAGGTGAGTTGACTCCTTTCAATATTTCCTGTAGT
>NW_011890595.1:5811-6673 GCF_000151845.1 Pteropus vampyrus
AAAAGAAGACAGGAATTTTCAAAGTTTTATTTTTAAATGTGAAAACATTAAAATGACGCTGTAGGTAAATGCCACTATACGTTAAAGGAAAACTTTGCCCAATTTCCATTTGTAGATGATAAGTATATAAGAGTGTCTCCTGAATGCAGTAGATATGATATATTCCAAACTGAAACAACCAGAAACCCTGTTGCTTAGTGTTTTACAAATATGGTTAATAATCTACAGCACAAGGTACGTAAGAAAATTTAATAATTTCTAGTGATTTCTTGTATCTGGCTAGTATGTTAGTATATATATTAAATATACTATGTAGTGTATGTATATATATATTTTTTTATGGAGTTTATTAGAATTCATGGTCTAGAAGGCCATTTGGACATGATACCATCTGATAATCATGATATCAGGAAATGACTTAATTTTGGGTGCCAGAACTTGATAGTTTGAACACTGATTGGTCAATATTAGTCAGCATGCTTACAAGCTGTGATCTGTGATCTGATTGAGGTTAATGTCAGACTTATTAGGAAACTTAGTGAGGCAACATTTATAAGGGTATAAAACTTATGCCTGTTTGTTACCTTACTCACCAGCAACTGCTTAGTAATAAAAGGTTAGGATTAGGAAATGTCAGAGATGTAGTAATTAACACCAGCACTATATATGCTTCTGTGGCTTGAACCGCTGGTAGTACAATGACTTGTGCAACCCTCTTAAAGCACAGGCACCATACTCTGCTGTATTTCATGGAGTTTGAGCAAATGAGTTTAGGTGGTTTTGAATTGGAAAGGTTTTTTTTGAACTGTCGAAAGAAATTGACTTGTTCATATTATCCAAGGAGAAATCTCCATGCCAACTC
>NW_011890596.1:0-1310 GCF_000151845.1 Pteropus vampyrus
CCAGGGCGAGTTCATTCCCATAAGTCTTATGACCGGTTTTACGGTCTGTTAAAAACAAAATTCCGTCACGTACATTTGAGGATCTAATTGGCCTTATGAAACGATTCATGAATTGGACAGCGTCCTGTCCAGCAACTAGAAGGGCGCTTCCGAGCAGTGGGACCACATGGAAGGTGTTTATAGGCAGAAACAGGGCAGGACTGGAAGGTTATTAGGAAAAGAAAGGATTGTTTCACTGTAGGACGCTTTTGGGGGGAAGGGAACAAAGGGTTTTGTCACACAGATTATCTCACTAATACTAGTTAGAAAACTTCAGATTGACTGTTTAAAGGCCACATTCTTGGGAGAGGTTGAATACTACAGTTAAGTTTGGTTCGCTATCATGGAGGCAAATGACTGTAATTCGGACCTGTTCTTTCTCTCTTTTTTTAAACAGGTCACAGCCAGGGTATCCCTCTTCCTCAAGGGTGGAATTGGGAGAAACAAGTACACACCATGAGCTGACTCCTAAAAGCCTCTGGATTGCTTGGCACTGGCCTATTTATTGTCTCTGATATGATAGTGCCTGAAGCAGCTCTAATGAGGCTTCCAGCCCTCCAGACTCCTGAGCTATGGCAGGTAAAATATAATAATAATAATTAATAATAATAATAATAATAATAATAAAACAACGATGGGGTAGGGAGAGGCAGGCGGGACCAAGGACTGGGGAGGGAGAGGGACATTCAGAGAGCATGAAAGGAAAAGAGAACAATCTACCAATGAGGCTGGAAGCCGCCTTCACAGGGTTAGACTCAGTATAGGGTGGATATTCCTCTGACAGCATTTTTCATACCCTGCAGGAGCAAGGTTTGCCATGGGCAGAATTAGGAAGAGAGTGAGCCCCAGTATCCAAAGGGAGGGTGAAATGACAAATGGTACGTATGGCTGAAAGGCTCAGAAATACTCCTGGAGGAAAAGATAATAGCTTTGTTAAACATGCGGCCTTGTTAGACCCTCTTGGTTATGAGTGGCCTGTGCTCGCTATGGAAAGGAGAAAAGCAACTTCATCTAAAGCGGATTCTCCTCAAATGGCTCCAGTCTCTCCTCACTGCCTAGCAAGTTGAGCATAAGTGGCTACAGCTCTTCTTCCTGCTGGGCTCCTCACTCCCGAGGTCACGTCCTTTTCTTCCCAGAATAACTCAGCTCCAGAACCGAGCAGAATAGAGCAGCACACGAAGTCTTACTTCGGCTCTCTTCCTCCATCTTTCTCTCCCTCTCAAAGGGCAGGAATATGTCAAAGCCATGCAGTTTCTAATGCGACTCTTGAC
>NW_011890596.1:1360-3174 GCF_000151845.1 Pteropus vampyrus
GAAAGGCTCAGAAATACTCCTGGAGGAAAAGATAATAGCTTTGTTAAACATGCGGCCTTGTTAGACCCTCTTGGTTATGAGTGGCCTGTGCTCGCCATGGAAAGGAGAAAAGCAACTTCATCTAAAGCGGATTCTCCTCAAATGGCTCCAGTCTCTCCTCACTGCCTAGCAAGTTGAGCACAAGTGGCTACAGCTCTTCTTCCTGCTGGGCTCCTCACCCCCGAGGTCACGTCCTTTTCTTCCCAGAATAACTCAGCTCCAGAACCGAGCAGAATAGAGCAGCACGCGAAGTCTTACTTCGGCTCTCTTCCTCCATCTTTCTCTCCCTCTCAAAGGGCAGGAATATGTCAAAGCCATGCAGTTTCTAATGCGACTCTTGACTCAGCACCTTTTCTTTTATGCCTTAGTCATGGAAACGCGGCCTCAGTGCTGACGTCGGCCATGCCTCTGCGCGTGCCCTTCGTCTCAGCTCCGTCTGTTCTGCTCGAGTGGCCCTGATGGCCTATGCAGCACCAAGAGCTGTGCATGTTTTCGGCTCACTCAGCATCACTTGCTGAGCCCCTGCTAGACACAAAGCACTGGGCTAGGCACAGACGGGGCATTTGAAGGTGCACGATAGACAAAAAAGAAATAATCTTAACATAGATAATGAGAAGAAGATTAAAGCTAGTGCTTTGGGCTTGTGGAAGCAAGTAGAGACCACTTCATGGGAAACAGAGAAGTTCCATGCAGGAAGCTATGTTGTAGAATGAGAAGGAATCAGAGAAACAGTCTTGCAAGAAGAGGCAGCCAAACGGACCTAGCATAGAAATGAGAACACTCAGGAGATGAGTGGGAAAGAATGAACAGCCCCACTCAGCTAAGGCGTAGGGAGCTCGATGCAGGAAAAACAGGAGGGGTGCAGCACAGATTTTGCCTCTTGTTTTACATTTTACATCTTGGCCTCTGTTTTCTACATCTTCAAGGAATACATCAGGCAGTTCGTCCCATGGAAATTTGAAGCTACTCTCCCCTTTATCTAAACAGTGTCACTTTCATAGAGTCTAATCTGATTTTCTTCTCCAAAAGAAATGACAACTGTGGAAGTGACTGGTGAGCTCGTAAGGGTACCGTACGACTCCCTCTCTCGATGGACTTGGCCTAATTTGATTTAGCACTCTTTTCTCTGGTCATTCTCCAGCTCTGATGGAGTAAATTGACTCCTTTATAGGAGGTAATGCAATGTGCAGGGCTGTCCTCCAGAATGATGAATTCATTAATGGCCATCACAAACAAAAGCAGAAGACAGCCCAGTCATAGGAAGAGCAATGGTGCAAGCTGACCAGTAGAAACAGTCAACAAACACGAGAATGGAACGCCATTTGTCATGAGAGCCAGCCGTGTGCTGGAAGAACTGGGGGTCCTGCGTCAATGGTGAGGCTTCCCCAGTAAAGGGAAAACTGCTGGTCCAGGGTCTGCACTTGGTAACGGGAGCTGGAAAGGTGATAAGAAAATGGAAAACAATAAAAACGGCTGCTTGAGAAATGATAGGAACTAAAACGGTAATTTAATATGCGATACGTGAGTGGGCCACAAATACATAAGCATCTAATTGACTAAGAGAAAAATATGGTTTCTGTTTATTATCCTGTGGAAATCAAAGAAGAATGGAATCTTTTACAACATAAAATAAAGTCTTAAAAGAATCTACTTGTAGTACATTAATTCCATTTCTTTCTATGGAAAGACATAGAAACTAGCCAGACTCTTTCCAGATATTCATCTATTGGGTATTTGTTAAATATTAATAAAAGTGCAACTTATTTTTTATTTCT
>NW_011890596.1:4165-4763 GCF_000151845.1 Pteropus vampyrus
CAACCAGTTGATTTTCTTAATTCGATCAAATAAACCATCATTTCACTTTTAAAAATCTATTAAGGGCTTGAATAGTCAGCTTATTCACAACACTTTATCCAGTATCTCTGTGTGCACAAAGTCTGTATGTGGCAATAAGATGCCACCAAAATCAAGAAACAAAAATGCCTTCAAACAAGATTACTCTCAACAACCTGCACCCCTGCAGGACTTAAATCTCTGAACAGGCCATAGGCTATTTATCTAGCAGTCATATGGTGCCGATAACAAACTACAGCCCAACCGTAAAAGCTAAAATGCTGGTTCTTTGTGATGTGGTTTTAGGGTTTCCAGTAGAGCTTGTCTTTCCTGTTTGCCTCATCGTCAATGCTTTGTACCTTTAGAGGTAATTTGAGATCATGGGCATTTTTAGTTGCATTTGGGCCTCATACTCCCTCAGTGTATATAAATTGTTTTATTAAGTTGTGAATATCAACGATTGTATGGCACTGAGCAGGTAGGTGCCTAAGGATTTAGGCAAGTAAGATGTGTTTCCTAGAGGAAGGAACATGGAAGAACCAAAAAGCTCCACTGGAGGGCCCTGTGGCAAAGCCATCAG
>NW_011890596.1:5518-8154 GCF_000151845.1 Pteropus vampyrus
CTTATCACCTGCTCTTAAACCCCAATTAGTATACAAGTCAACCAGTTGATTTTCTTAATTCGATCAAATAAACCATCATTTCACTTTTAAAAATCTATTAAGGGCTTGAATAGTCAGCTTATTCACAACACTTCATCCAGTATCTCTGTGTGCACAAAGTCTGTATGTGGCAATAAGATGCCACCAAAATCAAGAAACAAAAAAGCCTTCAAATAAGATTACTCTCAACAACCTGCACCCCTGCAGGACTTAAATCTCTAAACAGGCCATAGGCTATTTATCTAGCAGTCATATGGTGCCGATAACAAACTACAGCCCAACCGTAAAAGCTAAAATGCTGGTTCTTTGTGACGTGGTTTTAGGGCCTCCAGTTGAGCTTGTCTCTCCTGTTTGCCTCATCGTCAATGCTTTGTACCTTTAGAGGTAATCTGAGATCATGGGCATTTTTAGTTGCATTTGGGCATCATACTCCCTCAGTGTATATAAATTATTTTATTAAGATGTGAATATCAATGGTTGTATGGCACTGAGCAGGTAGGTACCTAAGGATTTAGGCAAGTAAGATGTGTTTCCTAGAGGAAGGAACATGGAAGAACCAAAAAGCTCCACTGGAGGGCCCTGTGGCAAAGCCATCAGCTAGAAGGGACATGGGAATTTACCTATGGCAAACTTTGACTGAGATGCCCAATAAATAACCAGGACTCAAACGCTGGTTCTCCTACTTAATGCTGTGAACATGTGCAACACCTTCCACTTTGTGGACAAATAATCTTAGAGGCCTCACTCTGTTCAACCTCAGATTCCCTGCAGATGTCTCCTTTTCATTGTCCCCGACAGGAATGAATCCATTCTCAAGCCTGCTGGAGCTACGCACTGTTCCCGGGGCTGAGGATTCAGCAGTGAACAAAGGAGAGTTCCTGCTCTCATGATGCCTACGGTCTAGTAGGGGAGAAAATGAAAATGGCAGCTAAACACATAACCTGTTGACGAGTGCAGAGAGGATAAAAGGGGTAAAGTGATGGGGAAGGACAGGAGTGTAAGCTGAGCAAAGACAAGGCGTCGAGCCACACAGACGCACTGAAACGGTTATTGAGGGGTCTAGCGGAAGCAGGTACCATCCTAAATTCTTCACGTGAATTAACTCTTTTAATCTTCATAAAAATCACATGCCATAGATGCTCTGGGTATCTTCACTTTGCAGGTGGAGAAACTGAAGCACGTAAGCTAATGCTACATGTCCGGCAAGTGGCAGAAGTGGGGTTTGAACCCAGGTTTGAATGCAAGCCCAAGCACTTACCCACCATACCACACCGACCCTGAGGGTAGGGCTTCAGGTGGAGGGACCCTGAGTGGATCCAGACCGAGGCCCAGTGACAAGGAAGGGTCCTGCCATGTCTCAGGAACAGTCATGGAATGAAAGAGAAGAGATTTACAGAGCTGAGGTCAGGAAGGAGGCCAGGCCGGACTGTGTGGTGTTTTTGGGACTTTGGAGACTGATGCCGTTGGAAGAGAAAAGTAATGTGACCTGTCTAAGATTTTCCAAAATTCCCTCTGGCTGTTGCGTAGAGAATACTTAAGGCGAATGTATTCTGTTTCCTATGGCTGCTATAACAAATTAGTAAAAACTTAGCAGATTAAGACAACATGAATGTATCTTACAGTTCTGTAGGTTAAAAGTCCCACTCTAGTCTCATTGGGCGAACGTTGGGGAGTAGGCAGTGTTACATGCCTTTAGGAAAGGCTCTGGGAGGGGCCAATCCATTTTCTTGCCTTTTCTGGCTTCTAGAGGCCTCCTGGGTCGCCTAGCTCCCTGTCCCCTTCCTCCATCAGAGGCCAGCAATACGGTGAGGGGAGTCTTCACATCTCATTGTTCTGCCTCCCTGTCCCACTTTTAAGGACCCATGTGATTACATCGTACCCACCCATATAATCTCCCCATCTCAAAGTCCTTAACTTAATCACGTCTGCAGGCTCTCTTTTGCTATAAGGTGACATGACTGTAAACTATTACAGCAGTGCAGGCAACTGATGCCTGCGTTATTACCGTGAATGTTTATTCTTGAATAATGCACATTCTGCATTTCACATATATTATGTCATTTAAATCTTAAAACAACAGTTCAACGTCGGTATTATCATCAGCTCTGCTTTACAGCTGAAGAAACTGAATTGCAGTTTGCCCCAAATCATATGGCTCGTATGCAAGAGAGCTGGCGTTTGCGCGCAGGCCAGCGTGACCCCGTATCCCCATACCTTTTCTACTGCACTATATCACCACAGTAGCTGAAGCAAGAACAAAAGATCACAATAATTTTAAAAGGATTTTTTTTAAAACCTGTTAGGGTATTGGAGTTATGGGAGGTACACATGCTGGGAGGTGGGAGAGCCTCGAAGTCCAAGGAGTTTATTTTTCAGCAAGGATTTGAAGGGCGATATAAGGATTCCTGCAAAGAAGTCAGCCTGAATCCCGGCACACAACATGACCAGACCATTCTGTCATGTTGAAAGCCATTATACTCTGGTAATAGACCACGGAGTTAAAGCTTTCTGGACAGCAAGCCAGACGCAAAGGATGGATGGAGAGTGAATATATAAATATATATTTCCCCCTGACCTATTTCTAACAAGCCATTTAT
>NW_011890596.1:9469-9941 GCF_000151845.1 Pteropus vampyrus
GCAGAATCAGCCACTCTGTCACCCTGGGTCATAGAAGACGCCTCCTTCCCTGGTCACAGAAGATTCCTCTGAAGCTCAAGGTGGGTGGGAATGTCGAAATTCACTACCTTCTCCTCACAGTCAACTTCATAACAGGAGAGATTTCAGTCTTCTAAGTTTGACTCAGACCAAACTATAAACAAACCCTTCCAAAAGATGTCTGCTTTCAGTTCTAAGCAAATGGCGAACTACAACCTAACAAGAAGCTAGGAGACAGAGAAGCTCGACTTTATGAGTCTTAAGAGGAAACATCACTGGAATACAACGGGATGGTTCTGGTTTTCTCTTATCTTGTTCATTGAACTGAAAAAGTGAAAAGAAAAGGTAATTGCTTCATCGAGGTCTGTGAATGAAAGGACAGAACTATGTCACTTTAGGTCTGGCAGGAGCCAGTAGCAGGTTGCATCTATTAACATATTTTAGTTAAAGGAGA
>NW_011890597.1:0-1197 GCF_000151845.1 Pteropus vampyrus
CCCTGACCTTGGGCCTCCAGCCTCTAGGAGCGGGAGAGAGTACGCTCCGGTGTGTGAGCCGCCCAGCCTGTGGCACTTCGTTATGGCCGCCCTAGCAAACGAACATCCGGATTTAAGGGCTTACGATCCTTTTAACCGAACTCGAAAGTTTTACCTTTTCTCGTGAGAGACGATAAGAAAGGACGACGATTTCTTATTTACGTAGCCGTCAAACCCGGGACGCCCTCTGTGCCCAGTTGAGTTGGAGCGTCAGGAAGGGCGGCATATCGGTAGGGAACGATCGGGGAGCAGTGTTTAGAAAGTGTTTTCGAGATGGTGTGGTCTCGGTGGCCTGGCCGAGTGGACTCCTTAGAGATGCTCCGTGAGTGGCAGGCCTGCGGGGCAGCTTCGGCAGTGTTCGCGCACCCTCCTGGCACCACGGCGACGTTTCGTTTGCTTCCAGCAGGCGCCTCATCTGCGTTTCTTTCGGGAATGTTTGCTGAGGAAGGAAAAACTCTTCCTTCTTTAACTAAACGATTTCGTGTTTGGGATGCTGGCCAATTAAATGCGACTCCAAGAATATATTTAACCTTGAGCAGCCTTCACCCAGAACAAGAAGGCGACTTAACCGCCTCCAGGAAGGCTGTGCTGGTCTCTACCCTGTTCATCTATTCCGCAAGTGTTTACTGAGTGTTTGCCGTGTGCCGGGCACGTGTCGGGTGAGCAGCACGCAGGGCCAGCTGACACGGGGTCCAGGGGGGCAAGGTGGACGGCCGCATGGGCAGGTGTAGGCCTGCGTGATGGGTGCTACAGTAGAGGCAGCCGCGGGGTCCGGAAGGTTAGGGATTCTTGGAGGAAGCGGCATCGTGGCTGGCCGCAGGCACAGGTAGGAGAAGGTAGATGGAGAGATGTAAAAGCTGGCGGGTTAGTTCGGACGTGGAGCAGTGTGGCTGAGCGTGGCTGCGCATGGCAATGTCCCGTAAGTCCCGTCCCGTCCGGACGCCGAGCGGTGAGACTCTGCGTTCGAGGTCGAGTCTGAATTCCCACTAATCAACCTGACGCATCTAAGGAGCTGGCTGAGGCGCTTATTTTCCTTTCTTCTTATTTTTCAAAAGTCTTCCCTCCCTCCAGTCATTTCCTGTTCGGGGCCTGAGGTTCCCTGCGGCTTTCACTGTGCTACTTGGGGTACAAACGGTTGCCAGCCACCGTGATCGAGTC
>NW_011890597.1:1247-2701 GCF_000151845.1 Pteropus vampyrus
GCTTCCAGCAGGCGCCTCATCTGCGTTTCTTTCGGGAATGTTTGCTGAGGAAGGAAAAACTCTTCCTTCTTTAACTAAACGATTTCGTGTTTGGGATGCTGGCCAATTAAATGCGACTCCAAGAATATATTTAACCTTGAGCAGCCTTCACCCAGGACAAGAAGGCGACTTAACCGCCTCCAGGAAGGCTGTGCTGGTCTCTACCCTGTTCATCTATTCCGCAAGTGTTTACTGAGTGTTTGCCGTGTGCCGGGCACGTGTCAGGTGAGCAGCACGCAGGGCCAGCTGACACGGGGTCCAGGGGGGCAAGGTGGACGGCCGCATGGGCAGGTGTAGGCCTGCGTGATGGGTGCTACAGTAGAGGCAGCCGCGGGGTCCGGAAGGTTAGGGATTCTTGGAGGAAGCGACATCGTGGCTGGCCGCAGGCACAGGGAGGAGAAGGTAGATAAAGAGATGTAAAAGCTGGCGGGTTAGTTCGGACATGGAGCAGTGTGGCTGAGCGTGGCTGCGCGTGGCAATGTCCCGTAAGTCCCGTCCCATCCGGACGCCGAGCGGTGAGACTCTGCGTTCGAGGTCGAGTCTGAATTCCCACTAATCAACCTGACGCATCTAAGGAGCTGGCTGAGGCGCTTATTTTCCTTTCTTCTTATTTTTCAAAAGTCTTCCCTCCCTCCAGTCATTTCCTGTTCGGGGCCTGAGGTTCCCTGCGGCTTTCACTGTGCTACTTGGGGTACAAACGGTTGCCAGCCACCGTGATCGAGTCTATTTCAGGAGGAAATAGTTTTCCACGATGAACTTCAGCTTCGTTTCATTGTCTCCGGTTCATCCTTCACCTTGTAAGAGTCTTAAGGGTTTTCCTTGCAAAGGAGCAGCCAGTTGCTAAGAATTCTCATGTGTTTCCTCCTCCTTTTCTAAGCCTGAGGCGTCTTCCTATGAAAGTGTGTGCACAAAGGGAAGTGGACGTTTTCTGCCTAACGCAGAGGCTGTGGATTTTATTCCTAACACCACAAAGAACCAGGCACAGCAGGGCCCCCGAGAGCCAGCCCGTGAGTCTCCGAACGCATCCGTGGGTAGACGGGGTGTTAATGTGAATAGCTGGCACCGACTCTCCGGGGGATTTTCAAAGGGCTCATTGTTCTGCCTCCTTCCTCCTCCCTAACCCTCATTGTTTTCTTTTTCTTTTTCTTTTTCTAAGTTTGGATTCCTTAAATCAAATATAGAAAAAGCAAATTTGTCTCCTTGGGGACAGTTTGCATTTCGAGTCCTCTCAGATTGGCGTTGCTGCCAGGGCAAGCTTCGGCCTTTCTTTTCTCTGGCCCCTGTCTGAAGAGTCCGTGCGTGGAAGGCAATGAGGCGGGGAGCAGCGGCCGGTGCTTTTGGAGAGGAGGCGGGTGTCTTCCCACAGCGCGGGAGGTGGCGCTTGCCCCATCCTGGCGCTTGCACTCGATGTGGAC
>NW_011890597.1:2751-3078 GCF_000151845.1 Pteropus vampyrus
CAAGGCAAGAAGGATCGCGGAACCCGCCCCTCTGTGAAATTAAGCATCGAGTTAAAAGAAAACCGAGCTACACCAGCAGCAAGCATGGCGTGTGATGTCTCAGTAACGGGTCAAAGACTGAACGCCGGGTGGCCATTTCAGTCCATTCAGGAAAAAAAAAACTTACAAAATCAACACCCATTTCTTAAACTCTCAGTAAGCTAGAAATGGAAGGAGAACTCAGTTGGATAAAGTGTAGTCGTCAGAAACCTCTGACACGAATCCGACTCAACGCCGGTGTGCTGGAGGACGCCGAGGGCCCGCTGAGTCAGGAGCAGGCGAAAACGC
>NW_011890597.1:3334-3707 GCF_000151845.1 Pteropus vampyrus
GTCTTCCCACAGCGCGGGAGGTGGCGCTTGCCCCATCCTGGCGCTTGCACTCGATGTGGACGGTCTTCCAGAAATGGTCACCACGGAGGCCCTAATATTTGTTTGAATTCCTTACATTCTGATTCTTCTGATGCATTTAAGACCAGAGTATAGATTATGCAATGTGCCGAAATAAATCACAGAGGGACAGAGGATTCGTAGAGAAAATTCAGAGTATTGAGAAAAGCCGAGAGAGTCCTCTGGGCAGGGTTCTTGAGAGACACCCCAGTTGCACAAGGCCGTCTACACTTCCTGGGGGATAAGCTCAGAAACGCGACAAATAGTCCCTGAGCTGATACTTTGTGCAGTAGCTTGCAGAGAATGTGATTGCCTA
>NW_011890597.1:3757-6034 GCF_000151845.1 Pteropus vampyrus
GTGTAGTCGTCAGAAACCTCTGACACGAATCCGACTCAACGCCGGTGTGCTGGAGGACGCCGAGGGCCCGCTGAGTCAGGAGCAGGCGAAAACGCCCCCTCGCACCGTGACGGTTGGCAGAGGGAGGAGGTGGAAAGTCTGGAGCACATTCGGGAGCCGAAGAGCTGGGCTCGACAGAACCTCCTCACCTACTGGATGCGGGTGGGCGAGAGAGAGAATTCCAAGGTCTGGGCACCTGGCGGGCGGGGGTGGGGGCGCTGGGCGTTGTGAGTGAGATCGGGAGCATGGTGACACCAAGCCCGAGGGGCCTAAAAAAGCAAACATGGGACACGAGACTGAGACAGCACCCACGAGGCGACAGCTGGAGAAGAGAGCTGCAGCGTGGGAGACTTAGGAGAAGTCAGGACAGGGAAGCCACGGGAAGCCACGGGCGTAGACGACGCTGCCCAGAGCAGCAGGTGACAAGGACCCAGCCAGAGCAGCGCGCGCAGCTCCAGCCTGCCGCGCTCAGCTCTGCCCCAGCCCTGTCCCGCCTTCCCTGGCTCAGCTCTTGTCCTCCACGGTTCGTCTCAGTTACCCACAGTCCCTTCTCTGATGAGCCACAGTCAGGTACGTCCCTCCTTCTGTGCTCCCCGGGGCCCCGTGACCCCACGCAGAGAGCCAGGTTTCTGCTATGGTGCTGTGATGCCAGCAGCTGCCAAGCTCAGTAGCTCAGAACAACACGTCTGTCATTTCCCCGCTCATGCCTTGGTGCCTCTGCCAGGCGGTCCGCTGCTGGCTGCAGCTGGCAAGGTCTCGTCCCCGTGTCTCATTCTAGGACGCGCTCTTATTGTGGTGGCAAGTGGGCACACTGGAAGCCACTGCTCGGTCACGTCTGCTCATATCCCATCGGCCGTAGCAAATCGTATGGCCAAGCCCAACATCAGAGGGGCAGGGAGGCACACCCGCAGCACAGACTCACAGGGCAGAGGGCATGGACGTGCAATTCCATTGCAGGAAGGGAGGGAGGACTCGGGGACAACAGCCCAATCTGCCACGTCGGCAGCAAACGGTATGACATCGGCCTGTCTACTGTCTTCCCTCTAGATTCTTAGCGCCTTCAGCGCAGGACTCTGGCCATCCTGCTTACCCTCAGGTCCCCCGTTGACCACAGTGCCTGCTCGGTGTGTCGTGATGACCCGTTAAAAGTTACTGCATGAAAAACTGGGCGAAGGGGCACCAGCGCCAAGGAGGAAGCGTCTCAGGAAAGCAGCGTGATCGATGCCTGGAAGACGCTGAGACTAGAAGGTGCTCTTTACATCAAATAGCTGGAAGGTCACGGCCAACTGCAGAAAGTCATTTCTAGACCTTCGGGTGGGGAGGAGGCAGAGCTCAGGCGGTGGGACAAGCAGTGGGGGCGGAGGCAGGTGTAGCTGGTGAGCGCGGAGCACTATCTGGCTCCTGGTGGAAACGTGAGGGGTGGGTGTCAGCAGCGTAGGGGTGAGGGAGGGTTTTTAAAGATGGGAGCGATCCAGACAAGTTCACAGCTGAGGGAAGGGGCCAGCAGGCAGCCAGCCACTGAACGCCGTCGCGAGAGGGCCGGTGACTGAGGGAGGGGCCTCTAGGGAGAGGGGTGGGGATGAGGCGCAGGGGCCGTGTGTTTGGGGTGTCGTCCTGTTTGGCTGTTCGGTGCCCGCCCTCCCGTGCTGGAGACGTTTCCTGCGTGTGGCCTTGGGGGGAGGCGGCGCCCTGCCTCCGGCCGCAGAAGCTGAGGGCCGCCACTGTCCTCCTTGCTTCCTCTGCCAGCCCACACTGGCCTGAGAACCGGGCTCGGCTGGCCAGATGTCCTACCGCACCGACCGCTGAGGCAGGAACCCACACTAGGTGGTCCGTTGGGCTCCCCCGTGGCCGTGATGGCTCCGTCCTGCCAGAACCTCCCGTGCTCCCTCTCTCAGTCCTCGGGGACCACCCTAATTTCGAGCTCCTGCTCGGCTCCCTGAGTCCTCATCCTCTTTCCAGCGAACCGTGTCGCCTCTCCGTTCGTCTTCGTTCCCGTCGTCTGTCGTTTTCGCTTGAGCTAGTACCCGCTTCTCTTACCTGCGCCCTGGCTCTTCCTAGCAGAAGGATGAGGACGGAGGTGTTGCTGGGACAGGCAGGGAGTGTCCCGTGCACCGCGGAGCCTGGCTGGTGAGGAACAGGGTCGGGAAGCCAGGGGGCTGGCGCCAGGGTCTAACCGGCCGTCCTGGTCCCCCTTGGCCACATGGAGCTGAACAGATTGGTCACACCCCAGAGGAAAGT
>NW_011890598.1:0-1815 GCF_000151845.1 Pteropus vampyrus
ATTCACAGAGATTGAGAATCCATACCAGCAGTAGACATGACAGGAAAAGGGAATTCCAGGTCCACTCCTCAGAAAGTGGATGCCAAAATACGAGGTAAACATAAGTACTCTAAATCCAGACATTTTAGAAAGGAGAAAAACTGTGATTTCATGAGGCACGTCCATGGGTTGATATGAATAGGATCACTGAAAGTTTGAGTGCTGCCTGGGAGACTGGTGAGATGGGACAGAGCCTTCGAGTAGGTAGAATGAACACTGGGTGACCTACATTTGGAGGGCTTGGTGGTTCTCTTTGAGGGTTCTGGTGTGGGGTAACGGGATAAGGAGAGATCCTTCTCAGAGGAGATCGGGCTCTGTCCGCAGCCCCTGCAAAATGTCAGAATGGAGGAGGCAGTAGTAGAGACTGAATTTTGTTGAAGAAGGTCTTGGGCAAGAAATGCACACTCAGAGCCAAAGCAGGCAGAGTCCAAGGTCAGGCAGGATTAGCTCAGGCTTCTGAGACAGTTGCTCAGAGCAAACAGTGAAACTTTCAGCCTTAATTCATTGAAGCACAAAAGAACCACATCCTCAGGTCGTAGGCATCAACTCCACATCCAGGGTAGGTCATGAAAGGAAGCTAAGTTTTAGAATGTTGTCCTGTGGTACTTGGTCTAGAAAGTTCTGAGTTGTCTACGGAGTCGCTCAGACCACTGATGACTCGGGGTGGTACCCTGGTCATGGGGAAAACTCAGAGTGAGACAGCTGACTGTGAAAATACTGGGAGAAGCTAGTGACAAGTTGAGATGTCCCTGGCCCTCTTAGACACTATGATCGAAGGGAAGTCTCGTACATGGTGGAATCCTAGTGGCTCAGCCTCCTCCCCTAGGCCTTCACCTCTCTCCCACAGAAACCTGGGGCAGGCGCATTTTAGAAAGATAGTGAAGGGAGCTCTTACTTCAGTCATCCAGGGAGGAAGTCAGGTTTAGAAGGGTTTTGGACCTCTTTCCTCAGGACATCAAACATGTTATTACCCTATACCCATCACTCATCACTCATCATTCTTGTGACTCTGGGCAAGTCACTCAATCTCTCTAAATTTCCATGATCTTCACTGTAAAGATTGGGTCTCAGCACCTAATTTCCATCTCCTGCTGCAGGGTTCTTATGGGGGATCCCAGGAGATGACAACAGATACTTCCCATGAGATAGAAAGCATCACTCCTATGGGAACAATGAAAAATAACTTTCCACTCTCCTTGCTCTGGAGTCACCAAAGTCCCCTTTCTGCATGTAACCACTACTGAACATCTAGCTTGTATTTGAAGTCACACAGTGATTGGACACTTACAGAGCAATGACTTGGCATGGGTCACTAATTTTTCTGAAGCTTTGCCTGTATTCAATCAATTTTAACCTCATCAGGTAATAGTCATAAGTAGGCCATATTAAGATATGCTCATCGTAAAAAAGGGCACTGAGGCCCTGATTGGACTGCAGGACTTTTGCACGGAGATGAAGCTTCTAGATGCCATTAGAACCTAGGGGACTGAACACAGTCTCTGTTCTTTGCTGTTTTAATAATGTCTTAACGAAATTAAGTTATTCGCCCACAAAATCTGTCAGGTGGGTGTTTTACATGCACACGAAACTACACGATCTTCCTAAGTCTACCTTAGCTTCAGTAGGGTCTTCTGGGCAGCTGTGAATAACTATTGCTAATTTCCCTGTGGTCTTCTGCCAGCAACATGTCTACAGTTCTCTGTATTTTCATGCATTTCCCAGGCTGCTGTAAGGAGAAGGATGATGTAAGACAAGAGTACAGTCCTCATGTTCAAC
>NW_011890598.1:4769-7249 GCF_000151845.1 Pteropus vampyrus
AGCATGGTGCAAGATCTTCCTGATTATGTGGTGGAGGATCATCCTGACACCATGGTGGAGGAGCTTCAGGAGATCGTTGTGGAAGTACTTTCTTTCTTTTTCAATAAAATAAAGATCTTAAAATGTGAGCATGTACCTGGTAGATGATAGTGACAATGTACTAGTGGAAAAATGTTCAGTGATAGTCTGTGACCACCCGATATCCGATTCAAGAGGGCATTCAAATAGGACAGCATTAGTTTCACACTGGAGCATTGTAAGCAGCGTCATCAGCGGCATCGTTTCTTCCCTGAAAACAAAATTGTAATTGCCAATTGTAATTGCCAATTCCAAGGGACTTGAGACAGCTTCCATGAAGAGTTCATTCCTTTCCCAAAGGTGTTCTGTACGTTTTCTCTTGGGGTCATAGACTCAGGCAATGTTTCTCAACTGGTTTCCTAAAGTCATCAAGAGAACAGAAGGTCTGGGAGAACAGTGTCCAGGGGGATATGATCCTCACAGTGTTTTCCTTTCTCTTATGACAGGCGGCTGACAGATCTGATGAAAAATGAATGTATCGTCACTCACTCACTAGCTGAGGATAAAGCTGGGTGCTGATTTGGTCAGAAAGCCCCCCTGATTCTGCGATCTTGCTGGGGATGAGGACTAGGGTGTAGTGAAGGCAACCAATAGTCTAAGAAAACTCTGGAATGTTTGCAGACCTTGGAAGTAATAATATGTGGGTGCTGAGGTTTGTGTGCTGAAGTTTTGGGGTTTTGGGGTGGTGTTTTTCAATGTATGTGCATGGCGTGATTTTGAATGTCCATGTGAGTCACTGTGTGTCCTCAGAAGAGTATCCTACTCACAATACAACACATTCATCTGCTTTTCAAAAGAAGCTTCCCTTCACTGCACACTTTCCATAATTAACTTTTCCTTCCTCTGGCTGTATCTGGACGTTTGCTTAATAGTCCTTCTGCTAATGTAGAGGTGCTGCAGAGATGAATGGTACAAGCAATAACCTCCTTTATGGAAGATACAAAATTTGAACGCAGTCATGAGTCCCTTGTGTTCATGCTCTGGACCATTGACCTGCCCTCACTACTGTGGTACATGATTATCAATAACCGAGCAACAAAGTGTCAGCTTCTGTGGCCATGCCTGGAAGTGCTAGTGCCTACACAGCTCCCACACACAGCCCGTCTTGAGAAGATGTCCTCAGTGTCACATAGCCCGGGGCAGTCACAGGTAAATAAAACAGCTGGCCATGGCATAGCCATAGGTGTGAAAGGCACGTGGAGGGCCCACATACTTCTGGTCAGCTGAGATTTTGTAAGAGGTGAGAGGTCAATGTCGAGCAACTACTATCAGTGATTAGATTGCTTCTCAGCCCATTTCAGGGAAGTTAAAATTCAGGAAGATAATATCACAATAAACCTTAGAAGCGCACAAACCCTGTAAAAACCTAAGCAGGGACAGTGGCAAGGAAGCACTCAAATTTGTACTGGTGGAGACCCAGACGCCCCTCAGCCTTACTGCACATCTTTTATGCTACTGGGGCAGAGAGTGTCAGTACTTTCTCCAGCCTCCCATGTGTGAGGAACTGTCCTCCTTTTCATGGGCAGCGTGAGTATGGACAGCCAATGACTCTAAGACATGCGCGATCTATTGAAAAAAAAAAAACTGGAAGGAAAGTATCACACGGTTGATAGTGACTATTTTAAATCATGGGATATCGGTATTTTAAAATACCCTGCAATTGATTTTGTTTATGAAAAACAATTAGTGAATAATTCTAATGAGATACATTTCCTAAACCTGAGTTTGATCCCCCAATCAGTTTGCTTTCCATCAAGAAAAAAATCTTACAGAAGAGATTATAAATCCAATAGTAGCATCTGTAAATTCTGCCCAAAGAATTGATTTTGGAAGAAGTAAAAAATAGGGTGGCAATTTATCTGAATCTCAAAACCATAGAAAAATCAGAAAATTTCTCATAGTTCCAATTTACTGTTTACTCTTTTTTAGATCGACAATTTTACATGAATTTGGTTCCCCTTAGCTAGAAAGCCAAGTGCTGTATTTCTCCTTTTCTCCTGCTGCTTTTATGTGCCTTCATTCATCTGCCCGGGAAGACAACCTTACCGAACAGCTCAGTTCCTACTGATCAACTAGCCACATCCACACCCTGCAGTCCAAATTCCACAACAGGCACAGCTCCCTGAGTACGTCCTGGGCAGCATTGCCAATGACTGACACATGCTCTGTGTTTCCATAGCTGCCCCAGCGTCGTGATGGTGGAACCTTCTCTGACAGAGCTCTGCGAAGGGACCATTTATTCCACATGTAAGCTCACCTTCCTTCCTTTTTTTGTTTATTATTATCATTTATGCCTACAGCACCTGATGTTCCTATGTGGTCTCCAATCCAAGTACTAACCAGGCACGTCCATGCGTAGGTTCTGAGATCAGACATCGGGCTCGTTCAGGGTGGCATGGCCG
>NW_011890598.1:8171-8957 GCF_000151845.1 Pteropus vampyrus
CAGCACACACGCACTGTACAGAAATAAATGACAGGGAGGACATTATCACAGATGATGGCTTCAATATTACATAATGGGATTTCACTGTTTTCAACTCTTCTGTATTTTATTTATTTCATGAAAAAGGATTTGAGTGAAAATAGTTGGGGAGTTTTGTGAAGTGAATAATGTTCTCAATAATTTCGCTTTCCATCAAGTAAAAATCCTTAGAGAAATGTTTTGATGAATGTAGTAGTAGCATTAGGAAGAAATGATCTTGGAGGAAATCACAAAGACGGTGGCAATTCACTTGGATTTCAAAACAGGTGGAAAGAGTAAGACTACTGTCTTTGAAACATAGCATGACTGTTGTGTTAACTCTTTGTTAGACAGAGTTATTTCTCACTGCGTGGGTTCCTTTCAGAAAGCCAAAGGCATAATTTTTTTGTTTTCTTCTCTGCTCCTCTCCTTGGCCTTTCGATCTCTAGCAAGGAGGAGGGCCCCGCCAGCTCAGTTCATACTTACAAACCACTCTCGTCAGTATGCTCTCACCCACTTCAGCACTCAGCAGAGTTCCCTAGTCCTTCATAAGCAGTAGCACCAAGGACTGACATAACCACCAAGAACCTGTAGAATAAGCCTCTCAGTGAGAGGGAAGATGAGCTGACATCCATCAAGAAGGAAAGCTCTTCCCCCTTCTATACAAACAAGGCTTTATAAATTTATCAGTAAAATTAAGATATAAAAAAATGAGCACGTACTTTCAAGATGATACAGACATTTACTTGGTGATGAGAGTGTGGAGAG
>NW_011890598.1:9007-9993 GCF_000151845.1 Pteropus vampyrus
TTTATCAGTAAAATTAAGATATAAAAAAATGAGCACGTACTTTCAAGATGATACAGACATTTACTTGGTGATGAGAGTGTGGAGAGTGAGTCTAGTACCAAGTAATAACTGATTTGAAAGGACCTTCAAAAATGACAGCTGTAGTTACAAACTGTGTGGGAGGGAGGTGTCTTTGTCTTAGCAGTTTTTCCTCCTTGAAAGAGAAGTTGGTAATTGCCCACCCAAAATGGCCTTGAGAGGGAGTTCCTCCAGGAAAGTTCTTCCCCTTTGGCCTGATTAGTTTTGTCCTGTTCTTGCTCATGGGTTCTATTGATGCCTCCAGCATTTCCCATCTTGTTTTCTAATGTAACTGATTGAAGCAAAGACCTGTGCAAACAAGACGCAGTGTGATGTGACCCTCAAGTATTTTCTGTCATTGCAGGTGGTTCCACTTTTCCTTGAAGACAGTATGTATTTTAGAATCCTTCATTTTCTGAGGAAAAATCTAGAAACTGAGAAAGGTGGTATACTTGCAGGCTTTAGTGTGGAGAGCCACTCTGATTGCAGTTTCCTGCTGGCAGTGAGAATGAGGGACGTGGTGATAGAGACTGATTATCTAGGGAGAAAAATATGGCCATGACTTCCAGCTCCAGTGAGGAGGTGTAGGTTTGTGTGCATGGGTGTGAGTGTGTGGTCATGTGAATGCATGCGGTATGATTCTGAGTGTGTGTGCATGTGACATTTTGAGTGTTTCTCTTTATGTTACTGTAAATACCATGGTAGCTGATGTCAGATATCTAATAAACATTCGCCTCTCCGTCACATCATGAGTGGATAGTTACCTAAGTGTATTAATCACCTTGTACACTTTCAATATGTGTATTTATTATATGCCAAGTACAAACCTCAATAAATTGGAACACAAATCTTAGCACCACCCAGGACAATGTTAACCAGCTTCTTAATGGATTAATCATGCTTTAGATTCTGTCTCCATGCCATAAAAA
>NW_011890598.1:10043-10385 GCF_000151845.1 Pteropus vampyrus
CCACCCAGGACAATGTTAACCAGCTTCTTAATGGATTAATCATGCTTTAGATTCTGTCTCCATGCCATAAAAAATCTTTTAGTACACAATATCATTTCTCAGTAAGTCTCATGGCATTTTACGTGGTCACGATGTTGCCACTTCCTCCATTCACAATGCCTTTCCATTTAAGGAAGGACTCTGAATGTCTCCTTCCCCTCCCCCTTTGCTGATTACTGGGCAGGGCACCTTCCTTTTGTGGGTGGCCCCAGGTGTAGCTCAAAGCCACAGCCTATTCCGAAGGAATCTGAGCCCAGATTAACCTCCAAGAATATTTGCCAGGAATTCACTGTGACTTTCTAC
>NW_011890599.1:0-706 GCF_000151845.1 Pteropus vampyrus
CGCCCCGGTGGGTGGCTGCTGGTGGCGTTCTGCTGCGTTGGGTCTGAATCCTGGAGCATCCACGGTCGTGACCTTGGCTGAGTGATTTCGACCATTGGAGCCTCGGCTCCCTCGTCTGTGGAGCAGGGGGAATGAGGTCTGCTGCGGAGGGCCTCGGGGCGAGGGAGGGACACCAGCCGCGTTGGATCAGGGCCCACCCCCAAGGACCCCGTTTTAACTCGATCACCTCCGTAAACGCCCACCTCCAGCCACGATCACGTCCTGAGGCCTGACGGGTTAGGACCCCAACACAAGAATTTGGGGGGACACGACTCATCTCCAGACATTAGGGCCCCGAGAACCGGTGGGAAGGCAGGACCCGTGGGCCACGACGAAGGGGCTGGACCAAAGGGCCTTGGGAGAAGAGAAATAGTCGCTGGCTCTGCCGTGAGCGTCGGGAGGCTTCACAGAAGGCTGCACGCGGCTGACACTGGAGGGCCGAGCGGGGAGCCGAGCTCAGAAACGTGGCCCAGGGACTCTGCGTGCCCGCGGGGAGCTTGGGCCAGAGTCTGAAGGTCACTCAGGCGGCCGAGAGAGTTTTACGCGGGGCAGGAACAAAATCGAACTTGGGCTTCAAAAGTTCGCTCACATCCGGAGTCATCATTCACTCATGTGACAAATATTTGTGGGTTGGTTCTTTCCTCGGCCTCCGGAGTCCCTCTGTCAC
>NW_011890599.1:756-2980 GCF_000151845.1 Pteropus vampyrus
TTCTTGGCATGGCATTTTGGTAATTTATTCTTATTCTCAAGTTCACAAATTTTCTTTTTGGTTGTGGGTAATCGACTATCACTGAGTTTTAAAAAAAATCATGAAAACTTTTGCTTTTAGAAGTTCCATTTGGTTATTTTTCAACTGGCCATTCTTAACACTTAACACTTCTAGCTGATTGTCCATCTTTGTGATGCTGGCCTTTCTTTCTTTATACATTTCATACATTGATGTCATATATTATGTATCAGACTATTCAATGCCTTCAATCTTTGGGTGTTTAAATCTATCGTTTGTTGGCACTGCCACTTATGGACACTTGCTGACTTCTGTTTCGGTGACTTTTAGGATCGTTGTGAAGTCATTGTTTATCTTTAATCTGCGGGACACTCGGGACCCTAAATTAAAGATGATTGTGGCTCTAAATTAGGGATGCTTTGCTCCAGAGATTTCTGTCTGGTTCTGCTCTGAGTCAGGGACACCAAGGACCTGGAATCACCTCTCCTACCTTTGAGCATCCCAGATCTGCACAATTACTGGGCTCAGCTCCTCTGCCTTGCTCTTGGCCATAGCTTCAGATCCTAATTGCAGTAACACTATCAGTGCTCACCCTCAAGGCAAGCAAACTCCTGCCTTCTGTGCACTGCTAGCTTATCCCAGCTCTGAGTCTAGCTCATATTTTAGGGAGAAATAGAGAAGGGGTTTGCAGACTTCCACATGCCTTGCAAGCTTAACAATGTGTTAAAAGCACATTGTTATTCAGGATAGTTTGGTTTTGACACGGCAGGGTGCCTTGGGGACCTGGTCTGCCATTCTCTTCGTACCTTTTTACTTCTTTAGCCCTCATAAATATTGCACAATAAAGGCAATCATATTATCTACCTTAGAGGATCGTTATGAAGATTAGGGAGCCTAGAAAGCCTCCAGCACTTAGCAGATGGTAAATAAATGATAACTAATAACAATGATGATGGCGATTAAATATTTGTTGAACTTAATTGAACATAATTTGATTGTCGTAGATGCAGAGATCTTGTACATATATCACCTCGCTTAATCTTATAGCATCGTTAGGCAGATAATAGTATCCTTATTATATAGGCAAGCAAACCAAGGCTTAAAGAGTATGATAAGCAGCATCTTTTATTGAAAGATATAAAATATGTGATAGTGCCTAATTCATTCAGTCTTTCAAAAGATATCTACCAAGTGCCTTTGTGCTAGGCCCTCAGTGTGATGGGCGATAGGCGTTTGCATTGGGAGGTCCTGGATAAAATCTCCTTTGAGATGGGGCTTGGACCCTCCAAGCAAATGGCCTCTAGTATTAACCATTCTCCTATAAATTAGTTGGAGCTTGGGGGCCCTGAGTTTTAAGCACTATATTACAACTTTGTTTCAGGCGGTTGTTTGAGTTAGGGTGCAGATGCCATGTGCGAGTTGCAAGATGTCGTTGGTACTTACAACTAGTAATGTCATTAGAAGGGAATGATGGGCCCCTGGGCATCGGCAACCCATCCCATAAATGTCAGGTGCTCTCAGTGACAGCAGGGCTTATGGCCATTGGGTCCCCTGGTTCTCTCCGAGAGCTGCCTGAGGCAACAGGAAGCGCACTGTGTTTGGTCTACTGCTGGTGACTTACTGGAACCTTCTCGCCACACCCAGCTCTTCCAGGGACCTCCAGGGACTTCCTGTGAGGCCACCCCACCCACCCCACCCACCCCACTACCCCAGGTCTCATAGTCTGGAAGTCAGTGAGACCCGTGCCCTGGGGATAGAGCCCTCCCCTTCAGCTCCCCCAGGCCTGGGGAGACAAGGGGTAAGGCTGAGATTAGTTCTGCTTGTGCATGATGGCATTTTGGAGGGAGGGTCCATGGCTCAGAAGCAGCCACCTGCTTTGGGGCCCCCTTGGAAACTGTGAACTCAGCCTTAAAGTGGGATTCAACCTTGCATACGCATTTATGCACAGGGCTACACGATGATGAGAGAGAAGAAAATGGGAGGAAAAGGGCGACACCTTCTTTTATTTTTCTATCCAACCAGCATTCGTTCACTGAACATCAATTTTGCATAGTGACCGAGAGACAGGGACCTCAAACTCATTTCTGTCTAATTCCATAGCCCAGGCTCCTGCCGCTGGTAATGACACCCACCTCCCAGAGTGGTTATGAAGCTTGGGGACATCACGTGTGTGGCCAGCACAGTGCCTGGCGTGTACGAAACCAGT
>NW_011890599.1:3030-4877 GCF_000151845.1 Pteropus vampyrus
TGAGAGGCACCCCAAGTGTCTGCATCTCTCTCTCCTGCTGGGCACTCCCCAGCTGTGGCCAGCAGACGGCCATGCGGCCGAGGGCAGGGCTGTCCTGGCTCGGTGGCCACATTCCCGGTGGGTGCACGCAGGTCGCTCCTGCAGATGCCCTGTCGCTGGGAGACAGACCGTCCCCTGGGCCGCACTCTGTTGGACGGGTCAGGTTTTGGCCACACTCTAAGGCGGAGTGTCCTCTAGGGGCTGGCACCGGCTCTCCCCTGGCTTTTAGGAGTATGAGGCTTCATGTGGTGGTCTCTGCACACGTGCTTGGTCCCTGTAGTTAATGGCTTGGTGTCACTCTGCGGGAGTGTCGAGAAGCAGGGTCCAGTTCTGCATCTACTCCTCCCGGACCCAAGGCTGGACTTCTAGCTGTCACCTCGTCTCCCGTGCACCCCGGCTGGGTGGTGCCTGGGCCGTTCTGGTTGTCACGTGTGTCTCTAGGTTGTTTTTGGGGGAAATGAAGTGAGGGCTATGATCAGTGGTGTGCTGTGAGTGTGTAACAACCAGCCCTGCCAAGTGCACGAGGACATGGAGAAATGCCTGACCTTGAATATTGGACCAGTTTTCTAGAGTTCAAGTTCCTGTGCCTGATTACAGCCTCGATGGACTTGGGCAAGTCTTCTCAGCCTCCACATTCCCACCTGTGGACACGGGAGCTTAGCCCAGGGGAAGGGAGCGGGGGTTACAACTCTCCTGGGGAAGGGGAGTACAGCCTTGGTCCTTGCTTGGTCTGGGGGTTGCACCAAGTGTCTGTCCCTGGGAGCCTCTGTCCAGCTGGTGGAGGGGGAGGGGCAGAGCCTCGGAGAGAGACCAGGTCCCGTGTCTTTCCTGCCCCACCCCTGGAGAGGAGAAAGCATTACAGCGATGTTAGCAAGTGGTCAGTGGAAAAAGATTTTGTAGCCAGTTCCTCATGCTCTGAACGACCCAAGTGGAGCCAGGCTGAGGGAAATTGAAGCATCCAGGAATTGGGTCGAGGGTGCTCATGGGGTCCAAGGCCGTTCCATACTGCTGGGCCCTGGAGGCAGAGACATCTGCGGTTCTGGTGATTGTGGACAAGTCACTTTATCACTCGGAGCCTCAGTTCACCCATCTGTATAACAGGTGTGAAAATGAACCTCCCACAGAGGCGAGATGAGGCCGGGAAGACGAGGCGTGTGGCGGCCGGCCTGGCACACAGCGAGAGCTCGGCAGACGGAGATGCCCTCCCTGCTCCTCGCGATCCTCTTTGCAAATGGCCAGGGAAGAAGCCGCTTGTGGAATTCCCAGTGCGTCTCTGGCCCCAGGGAGAGGCAAGCAGGTGGCCTGCTGGAGCCAGCGCCTCTCATCCCTGGACGCCTTCGTGTTTCGTGTACGTGGGCCGCCGCCTTCGCCCTCCTGGGGCTCCGCAGACGCTGGCTCACCGGGGTCAGGACAAAGCCCTATTGTGAAGGGCGCTCACACACACACACGTCTGCAGTGTGTGAACCTGCCGCCTCGCCCGCCCCAGCCCACAGAGGGCAGGCGTCGCTCTGCCCGGCCGCCGTTCCCACAGAGCCAGGGGGGTCACCGGGGTGACGCTGCCCAGGGGTGCCTTTTGTGGGTGTGGACTCTGAACGTGTTTAGCTGAGATGGGACTAGCTGTTCTGCATCTCGGCTGTGGTCTGGTGGCAGCCTGTGGCCCCCAGCGAGAGCGGGCCGTCCGTGGGGAAGGGAGCCCCGGCTCTGCTCGGCAGCGGGGGCCAGGAAGCCAGGTCCCCGGGTTTCTTTTCAGAGGGTGGAAGCGTCTAACTGGCGGATGCCGCGTGGGTTGGCAGCAAAGGTGCAGAACA
>NW_011890599.1:4927-7889 GCF_000151845.1 Pteropus vampyrus
GGCGTCGCTCTGCCCGGCCGCCGTTCCCACAGAGCCAGGGGGGTCACCGGGGTGACGCTGCCCAGGGGTGCCTTTTGTGGGTGTGGACTCTGAACGTGTTTAGCTGAGATGGGACTAGCTGTTCTGCATCTCGGCTGTGGTCTGGTGGCAGCCTGTGGCCCCCAGCGAGAGCGGGCCGTCCGTGGGGAAGGGAGCCCCGGCTCTGCTCGGCAGCGGGGGCCAGGAAGCCAGGTCCCCGGGTTTCTTTTCAGAGGGTGGAAGCGTCTAACTGGCGGATGCCGCGTGGGTTGGCAGCAAAGGTGCAGAACACACTTGTTCTTTCAGTCGATAGATATTTGTTGAGAGCCCATGATAGGCCAGTCTCTGGATGCATAAGAACCGGGGTAAATCTTCACTGTAATGGAGTCACGTTCCGGGGTGGGCTGCTCCTCGAAGACCTCCTCCCGTCTTGGCTGGCTTTCCAATTCTGAAATGATTCATGTATCCGTCCCACATGACTGAATGGATCCCATGGATACGTTCCTTCGCCTGTCCATCCATTCATTCATTCATTCAACAAACATTTATCGAGCAGCATCTACTGCACGCCACACCTTTTATTAACAATTGGGACGTCTCAGCTTTGGTTGCCCAGAAACAAATCCAGAGGACTCCTGCGTTAAGCAATTTATTAAGAAAGCACTCCCACGAGAAACCAGTAAGGGGAGCCGGGTAGAGGGGAGAGGAAGGGGACCGGGGAAGAAGCAGAGAGAGGCTGTGGTTCCAGGAAAACCCCCAGTCTCAGCCTGACACTGCAGGAGAGCTTTGGAGCTCAGCATGTACCTCTGAGCCTGCCGGACCCAAGGCTAGGGGGCTGGACTAGGTCCTCCCACCCTGGGACAGAGGGGAGGAAACTCCTGGCATTTGGACTCTCTGAATGCAGATCAGGTAGCTCAGGTAGCCCAGACCTGTCCTCAAACGTGGGTCACAGGTGCAGGCCGAAGGGGGCAAAGGTGAAGGAGCCGGGCAGGGCACACAGACGCGGAAGGAGGGTCCTGGGCACTCGGTGAAAGAGATGTAAGGATCCACCAACCATCGAGGGACAGACAAGTCCACAGACCAGGACACTAAGAAGCGGAAAGCCGCCTGCTCTGCTGCCAGCGACACACGGGAAGGGGCTGGGCAGAGCCGTGGTGGGGGCGGGTGGGTCTGAGCCAAGCTCTGACAGGTGCTTCCTCTCAGCATCCAGAATCCAGAAGAAAGGTCAAGGATGGCTTCTTAGAAGAGGTGACACCTATGGGTGTAGGGGGATTAGTACACACACACACACGCACGCACACACGTACGCATGCATGCACGCACACACGTACACACAGGTGCACACACGCACTCACATGCTCATACACACACACGCACACACATGCACGCACGAATACGCATGCACGCACACACAGAAACATGTACACACAGACATACACACATGCTTGTGCACACACATGCACGCACGCACACATACATGAACACGCACGCACAGACACACATACACAGGCGCACACACACAGGTGCACGCACACACATGCTCGTGCACACACACAGAACACACATGCACGCATGCACACACAGATGCACACACACAAATGCACGCACACGTATGCACATAGACTCACACACAGACACACACACGCACACACGCACACACACATGTACGCTCATAGACGCACATTTGCGCATGCGCGCATAAATGCACACACGCATGCACACACATGCTCGCACACACACACAGACACACACATGCATGTGCACACACAGATTCACAAACGTACACACGCAGATGTACACACGCACACCCATGTGCACATGCACACACACACAGTTGCACGTGCACGCATACACACACGTATGCACACACATGTATGCACATAGACGCACACACAGACGCACACCCACATGCACACACACCCTCATGCACACCCACACAGACGCGTGCACACACACACAAATGCACACACACACACGCGCGCACACACACACAGAAACTCTTGGCAGGGTTGGGATTCGAACCTAGGTCAGTTGCTTCTAAAACGAGTGTTTGTTTTTTCCTAGCTTAACAGTTTTCCATCCAAGGTCATGGTTTCATAGAATCAGATCTCTGGAAGCCGAGGCAGCCGAGGCCCAGAGATGGGCTTCGGTTTGCCACAGTCACACAGCAGAAGTTGGCAACCCCAAGTGGGGTTGACAGTCCCGGCCTCAGCGCCCCGGCCCGGGCACGCCACGTCTCAGTTCCTGCCCACTCTCGCGTCAGGGCGTTTGGGGTCTGCGAGTCCGCAGTACAGAGGGACAGGCTGCGTGCTTCTGGGGAAGGGCTTCGTGGTCACTGGGAGACAAGAACGTAAGGACAGCCAGCGGGGGGTGAGACAGCACCTTGTCTATCTTCTGCAGGAAAGCAGTGGGGACTTGCCCAGGTGAGGACAGGTAATCTTGGTAGGGGAGAAATTGCAAAATACATTTTGTCAATTTTTGACTAGCGAGTTAATTGGTTTAACACTCGCTGTCTGGGGCACTTGTCCATCCCACCAGAGGCTTGAGTGCAATAGGAGAGCACCCCATCAAGGCCCCATAACCCTCCTTCCTCCCACTTTTAGGGGCCGGGGCTTGATCATCAAAAGAAACTTCAGCTAGAAAAGAAGTTTTTGCTCCTTGCTTCGCCCGGGGTGCATTTCTTATCTGTGAGTAATAGGTTTTTCACAATCCACCTTTTATTTTCATTTCAATAACGTGCCTGGCTAAGCCAAGGCTCTCTTAAAGGAGAAGCCTCTGTTTACTTCCCATCTGCTTCCTGACCCGTGCGGCTGGGCTAAGCCTGGACCGGTCTTGGAAAGCTCATCCTCCAGCCCACCCTTCCATCAGTGAAAAATCAAACCAAGACTTCTTCTGTTTCATCTAAGCCAGGAAACCAAACAGAACGAAAAACCCCGAGCCCCAG
>NW_011890599.1:10729-11110 GCF_000151845.1 Pteropus vampyrus
ACAGAAAGGCAGATCCTGTAGGTTTAGGGCTCAGTCCCACGAGATGATGCCAATCACAAGTCCAAGTGGTCACCTGTGCTACTCACTGACTGGCTATAAAATGGAGATTCCAATGACCTCTGCCTTGAGTTCCATTCAGTTCCTAGAGTGGCTCACAGAACTCAGAGAACTGGGTCATCAGTTTATTATAAAAGGGCAAAGCTCGATGGGAAGAGGCACCGGACAAGGCATGTGGGAAGGGACACAAGGCTTCCATGTGCTCTGTCCCTGAATCTTCACATGTTCACCAACCCGGAAACTTTCTAAATAAACCATGTCCTTTCGGGTTTTCATGGGGGCTTCATTGCATAGCTGATTGATTAAATCATTGACCATTGGTGA
>NW_011890600.1:0-1749 GCF_000151845.1 Pteropus vampyrus
TGGTCCAGCAACCAATCAGTTTCTCTTTCATCTCGGATCGTGTGTAGAAAGTCTGCCTGAGAGCAAAGTCGACCAAGAGAACACAAAAGGAGTGTATAAGAAAGAGAAAGAGAAATTGGCGGCATCATTTGACCTTTGGATTCTGGCCTTACCTGAAGCCCATGGCCTTTTTCATTTTACTTAACGAAGCTAGTTCGATTCGAGCGTCTATCACTTGTGATCAAAAGTACATTTTAACGAATGAATATGGACTAAATACTAACTGGTGATAATGGAGACCTAACACCTTAAGCCACTCTCATGTCCCCTCTTTATTCTTGTGTGACATGATATAGGGCGTACCACGGAACAGGCGTGGACCTGTTTCCTTGTCTGAGGTTTCAAGTACCCTTGGTGAACTAACTGTGTGCTAAAATCATGGAAAATTCCAGAAATAAACACTTCACAAATTTTAAATGGAGCATCATTCTGAGTAGCGTGATGCAATCTCCCGCTGTCCTGCTCTGGCCCACCTGGGCTGTGAATCATCCCTCTGCCCGACGTGTCCACATTGTATCTGCTCCTCGCCCATTAGTCCCTTAGTAGCCATCTAGGTTATCAGAGAGACTGTCTCGGGATCGCAGTGTTCAAGTCACCTTTATTTTACTTCATAATGGCCCCAAAATGCCAGAGTACTGATGCTGGCAATTCAGACATTCCAAAGAGAAGCCATAACATGCTTCCTTTTAAATGAAAAAGTATATATGTATAGGAAAAAGCATAATATATGTTGGGTTCAGTACTATCTATTGTTTCAGGCACCCACTGGGGGGGGGGGGGTCTTAAAATGCATCCCCCATGGTTAGGGGGAGTCGTCTGTATTATCTCCCTTCTGACCTGACAAACAGGGACTCACCGGACTGCACAATCTCACACACATTGTCATTTCGGAGCTTTGATTATTTCTTGCACTTCGCCATGATGCAAGTTTGCCTTTCTAAATGCCATCAGAGCACTCACCTCTTTTCTGAAGGTCATCGGTCCATGCTCAGTGGCAAGAAGTTTTTAACCATTCTATGCTCATGTTCCACAGATGCATTTCTATAGTATTCACAGGTGTCCAGGGCGATGACTTGCAATGTGCTCTCAGGGTTCATTAGGTCCAGGTTGAAATTCTAACTTTGCCTTCCGCTAATTGCATTATTTGAACCCATGAAAAATAATGCCATAAGACTACTTGCTACCCACTTTGTCAAAGAGTGGTTCTTATGGCTAAGCGAGCTAATGTACCGAAAGCAGAGTGTGCAGTGGCCGGCATATAGCAAGTGCTCAATAAATGCTGCCACCGACAGAACCAAGAACATCTGTTGTGTCGGCACTGCCCATTTCTTTCTGCCTCAGCTGCTTGTATTTCAGATACTGTCAGTAATTATTCTGGACCAACCTTCACTTACTCCTCCCTGAAGCTTCCTAGTCCATTTTTCTCATCTCAGGCAGCCATCGCAAAAATCCTCAGTCATCGTGCTTGCTAGGTGAATGCCGCAGAAGCCTGCCCATCACATTCCTCGGTGCCCCTTCATGAGTACTCAGAGCTGCTAAAACAGGGGCTTTGGTTTGCCCACGTGATTCCTCCTCTCTGTGTTTATTATCTGAGACTCTGTGTCCCTTTGGCCAGTCACAGATCCCACTTCAATAACGACTGTCTGACTTGGAAACCTGCCAGAGGAGGTAATAACAAACCAAGCTTTTGCAAGAGACAGGATCTTAATA
>NW_011890600.1:1821-2140 GCF_000151845.1 Pteropus vampyrus
TTTCTGAAAATAACTTAAAATTTTTAATTCATTTATTTCTATTAACTTTCATAATTAACCAATATCAGTGACACATTTTAAACATTTATTTTACTTTTTTCTGCACCTCCAAATGCTTTTGATACAGTCTAGCTATCGGCTTGGGTGTTACTGATATTGGTAATGAATTGTGCTAGTGTTTATTATGCTGCCTGAAAGTATTTATATATAGAACAGATGCTGGAAGATTTATGGATGTGAGTTAATGAGTAAACACATGAACTAATAATGGTCAGCTGTATGGATAAATACATGAATGAATGAACAAGTCAATGAAGCT
>NW_011890600.1:3595-5516 GCF_000151845.1 Pteropus vampyrus
TATTTTCATCTGCCATCTTCCTTACTTCCCAGCTGGTTCCAAACTCAGATGAGAAAGAGAGGTACTGCTCATCGGGCCCCTCTCAAGCTCCTACTCATTTTATATAGGGCTGGAAACTTTAAGAAAGAATGGAGTCAGTGATTCAAAATAACACAGAGAGACACGTGGGTGAGCTCAAGACATGCAGTTTTCTTTGGTCCTTCAATTTCATTATGTAAAGTATAAGCTAATTATAAATGTAATGTAGAGGATATTTCGATGTTTGCAGTCTGAGAGATGCATATTGGACCATGAGATTGGACGCAACCTGAGTTTGCAACTGACTCTTACACTTAGGACTTGGTGGCTGGGTTTCAGCTCAGCTGTGTATCACTTGGAATCTCGCCTTGGCAGATCGCTGCAGCTGGATGGTGGCTCTGGTCACAGGCGAGTGTCTGTCTTAAGAGAGTTAAGGCTGTGAACATAAGGTCTGAAGCGAGAGCCTTTCAGGCCTTACCTGCTTTGAGCAAATCCAAACACTTCAGCGAGGCTCCGGCCCCCGATGCTAACTAGGAAGGTGGCTTTTGCAAGGAATGAGGCTCTGGCCTGACCTATAAACACATGCAAGCCTTTTCTTAAGCTTTTCTTAAGCTTTTCTTCAGACAGTATAGCCAAGGCAAAGATCCGTCACGGAGAAGAATGACTTTCTATGTATGGCCCTTTCGGGCCTCAGTGAACAGACAAATAAGTGCAATTTTCGAAAGGCAAGATCACCAAGTTCTCTGTGATTTATCAAGTATCAGTGAAGATCAAGATTAAATGTCAACCCTTTTGAGCTAGATCAGGCGCCCAAGTTCCATTCTGCTATTGGAGCCATGGACGGAGTTATGACAAGACCAATCTGGGATTCACAGGTTCAGGAGCTAGAAAACACTCCAGTAAAAGAAAATATGTAAAGAAAATAAGATGTTCATTCCAGGAGGCCACGTCTGTGTGGGAGAAGAGAGACGAGCACCATCACCGGCAGGCGACACCGTCACCATTTCATCTGGGTCCTTCGGAAGGAAGTAAGAAGAGGGGAGAGGGAAAGCGAACCCGAAAGGCACGTCCCACTACCACGAGAGGTGTGACAGACAGCACGGCAGCAGGGCTTGGGGAGCCCAGGTCCCCTCGGCTCTGTGTTTCAGAAACATCAAGAGCAGCCAGAGTTCGGGAATCAACGAACAGCCATTCCCGAGCTGACACAGACGTGAGGGTGAAGGCACCCCTCCCTGGGAGGCAGGTTTCACAGGACTGTCCTATGTCAGAGCAGGAGGGACTCGCAGGCTAACTTGTGTCCCCCTGCAAATTCATACATTGAAGTCCGAAGCCCCAGTATGTCAGAACGTGGCCTTACTCAGAGAAAGGGAAGTGACACGGGCGATCGAGTTAATCCACAAGGTCATTAAAACGGTTCCTTATTCCATGTGACCGTTGACTTTATAAAAAGGGACACTTGGAGACGGCACGCGCACAGGGAGCATGCCAGGGGAGCACAGAGATGGCCGCCTACGCGCCAGAAAGGGCAGCCTGGGCCGCTCCATCCCTTACGCCCTCGGGAGGACCCAGGCCTGCCACGTCTTGGTTTCACACTGACCTCCAGAACCGACGGACAAGACATCCCTTCAGCTTAAGCTCCCAGTTTGGAGTAGTTTCTCACGGCAACCCCAGCAAATAAGAGACCCGCTCACTCAGATACGTGAACACTAGGATATGTGAGCGCTAGGATACGTGAGCACTAGGCCACAGGATTGTGCCAGCACTCCATCTGGTCTCTGGCAGCTGAGAAATAAAAATTAAAAGATTTCGGATAAAGGGGAAAAAAAAAAGAAATTCAAATTAAACCTTCTTATTGGAACTCCCATTGTAAATATCTGAGCTTTGCAAAGAGGTAGCAAAATTT
>NW_011890601.1:0-2307 GCF_000151845.1 Pteropus vampyrus
CAGAGCTTCCTGTGTGGCTGCCGTGTGTCCAGCCCTGTGCCGGGCGCCAGGGGCGGTCCTGCGTGAGCGGTGGGAGACCGACCTGTGCAGAGCAGCATTTCCTGCTGCTGACAGAGACGGCCCGAGTGCTCGCCTGGTCCTGGAGACAGTCCCCCCCAGGGCCGTTCTGATCCCTGTTACTGTGGCCGATGGCACGGTCAGCAGTACCCTTGGCCCTGGTGAGGGAGGCCAGGTGGCAGAGAAGGGCCCGCAGTGGGGAGGGTGGGCAGCCATCGGGGCCGTGTCCACCAGCCTGGCTACGGACGCCCTGCCGGCCCTACTCACCAGCTCGTGACCCTAGCTGACCCTTGTTCCTCCCTTCGTCCCCCTCGAAGCCGGGCTCTGTGTTGGCTGGCAGGGGACTGTCCCACGTGAGGCCCCGTGAAGATCCCCATGGCACTCACTGTCAGGGACCCTCTCGGACCCTGTCCCCTTGTCACGGGTGGCTGTCAGGGCCAGATCGGGGCTGAGCTGGAGCACTGGCCTGCTCGACACCTGTGTACGTACCTGTCACCCCTCAGCGCAGCCCCAGCAGCAGCCTGGGGTGGAGGCTGTGGGAGGGTCACAGCACGGCTGCACATCTGGGGCCCCGAGATCCCAGCTCGTCCTCAGAAGGGCCAGGGGACACCCATCCTGTGGACGGTAACACCAAGGCCGAGTGCGGGCAAGGCCTGGGGGCCGAGTGGAAACCACAGTACCAAAGGGCACAGCACAGAAGCTAAACCTGGCTGGATGGGCTCGGTCGCGAGGTGCGAGTCTGTAGAATTGACCCGATATGAACCACAGATGGAAAAGAGGCCGGGAGAAAGGAAACAGAACCGGCCGAAGCCTCAGAACCAGCGGAACAGGGAAGGACCGATCGATCTGCAGAACGCGAGGGGACTGAGCGTTTTCGAACAAGGAACCACGGAAACGTCTCGAGTTTGGCGGACGCTGTAAACCCACAGCATGAATGAAAATGAAAACTCAGCACAGCCGCGCGTGCGGCGTAGCCAGGGCAGAGCTCGGACACCCGCTTCGGAGAAGAGCCCCGCGTCCATCGGACGAGGTCCCACGGGAAGCAGCAGGAAGGGACGAGCCCGTGGCCGCGGGGGGCGGGGGCAGAGGTCGGCGGAGCCAGAGACGGCGCGAGGGAGGTGGAGATGCCCGTGAAGACACAAAGCAGGAAGACGCGGGGCTGTCACCCCAGGTCCCGCAGCCGTCACGGGGACAGCGCGAGAGGCCGTGAGCCGCTCGATGTCACAGGTGCCACCACTGAGAGGAGAGAGGCCGTCTCCTTGGAAACGCGAACCCTCGGCGCTGAGGGCGCGGAGGAGCCCACAGCCGCACGGGCCCCGGTCCGGACAGGAATCTGCATCCGACGCTCTGACCGGAAAATTCTGCCGAACGTTTGAAGAAGGAGCAGCGTTAATCTTACACAATTTCTTCCCAGTCACAGAAGAGGAGGAGACACCGCCCAACGGACTTCGCAAAGCTGCACCGTCCAACGCCAAGACCGGACGAAGATGACAGAAACGAGACGCGGCAGACCCACGACCCTCAGGCTCTCGACGCGAAGTCCTCCAGGCCATCGGCAGACGGAACCCGCCCTGCGTGAGGGCCTCGCCAAGGCCGGGCGGGGCTCGTCCCCGGGGGCTCGGCCGGTCCCCGGCGCGGTGTCCTGGCACCGCCCGGCTGGCCCCGTCGGAGTGGTGAAGCACGGGCACTTACGACGCCACCCTGCGGGCGGGCGGCCACCTCCCTCCAGTGCCCACCCGGACCTCCTCATCCACCCCGGCCCACGCTGGCCCGAGGGGACCTGCGACGTCCCCACTGACGTCCGTTCCCGTGGGGCCCGAGTCCTGGACCTCCGCACAGATGCCCTCGGCCTCGCCTCTGAGCAATTGTGGGACAGGCCTTCCATCTCTGGCTCCCACGCTCGTGCACAGAAGGTGACGTCAAGATGCAGAGACGGAAGGACTGGGGGGTCCCCGCAGGCTGGAATGGGGAGTGAGGGGCAGCGGGGAGGAGGGCAGCGGAGACGGCAGCATCCCGCCCTCCGAGGACACCGGGGGCCAGTTCTTTACGTGCTGCTGGCCACTGGGACGCGCGGGCTCTGAACGGGCCCCTCCTGGGCCTGGCCCACAAGGACTCACGCAGCTGTGTCAGTGGACGCAGGACGCCACGCATTTGTCAAAACCCGCGGAATTGCAGGACACAGGGAGAGGACCTCCTGCAACTGCGGACGTTAGTGAATGATCGTGCGCGACATTCGTTTATCAGCTGTAA
>NW_011890601.1:2357-3775 GCF_000151845.1 Pteropus vampyrus
TGCCACCACTGAGAGGAGAGAGGCCGTCTCCTTGGAAACGCGAACCCTCGGCGCTGAGGGCGCGGAGGAGCCCACAGCCGCACGGGCCCCGGTCCGGACAGGAATCTGCATCCGACGCTCTGACCGGAAAATTCTGCCGAACGTTTGAAGAAGGAGCAGCGTTAATCTTACACAATTTCTTCCCAGTCACAGAAGAGGAGGAGACACCGCCCAACGGACTTCGCAAAGCTGCACCGTCCAACGCCAAGACCGGACGAAGATGACAGAAACGAGACGCGGCAGACCCACGACCCTCAGGCTCTCGACGCGAAGTCCTCCAGGCCATCGGCAGACGGAACCCGCCCGCGTGAGGGCCTCGCCAAGGCCGGGCGGGGCTCGTCCCCGGGGGCTCGGCCGGTCCCCGGCGCGGTGTCCTGGCACCGCCCGGCTGGCCCCGTCGGAGTGGTGAAGCACGGGCACTTACGACGCCACCCTGCGGGCGGGCGGCCACCTCCCTCCAGTGCCCACCCGGACCTCCTCATCCACCCCGGCCCACGCTGGCCCGAGGGGACCTGCGACGTCCCCACTGACGTCCGTTCCCGTGGGGCCCGAGTCCTGGACCTCCGCACAGATGCCCTCGGCCTCGCCTCTGAGCAATTGTGGGACAGGCCTTCCATCTCTGGCTCCCACGCTCGTGCACAGAAGGTGACGTCAAGATGCAGAGACGGAAGGACTGGGGGGTCCCCGCAGGCTGGAATGGGGAGTGAGGGGCAGCGGGGAGGAGGGCAGCGGAGACGGCAGCATCCCGCCCTCCGAGGACACCGGGGGCCAGTTCTTTACGTGCTGCTGGCCACTGGGACGCGCGGGCTCTGAACGGGCCCCTCCTGGGCCTGGCCCACAAGGACTCACGCAGCTGTGTCAGTGGACGCAGGACGCCACGCATTTGTCAAAACCCGCGGAATTGCAGGACACAGGGAGAGGACCTCCTGCAACTGCGGACGTTAGTGAATGATCGTGCGCGACATTCGTTTATCAGCTGTAATGATGAACGAACCGGACGCTAAAGACGGAAGAACCGTGAGCGTGTGCGGGGGGCGGGGGGCGGCGGGGGGGGGAGATGTACCTTCTGCTCAGTTTTTCCATAAACTGAAAACTGCTCTAAAAAAAATCAAGTCTATTAATTTTAAAAAGTCTCTTGGAAAGAACAGTGAGACAATGTCACTCCCGCCAGAGAGGTTAAAATGAAGCAGACATATAACCGGGAACTCACGCTGCTGGTGGCAGCCTGGTCCCCTTCAGAGCACACAAGGTCCCCGAATGCTCCGCTGAGCATCCCAGGGAACCGGGCACGTTCCCACAGAAACGGGCGCCGTGGTCATCGCAAGAGCAAAGATGTCTCAGGCACTGCGCCAAAAACAGCTCGAGGTCCGGGCCCCGGG
>NW_011890601.1:5399-7969 GCF_000151845.1 Pteropus vampyrus
AAGGAGGGTCCCCCAGGAGCCCTGAGGCCGGAGCCCCAGTTCCAGCCATCGAACCTCGCTGACATGTGCAGAGGGCCGGCGGCTGACGAAGCCCCTCCACCCCTCACATGTATTTCAGGTCCCAGGAGTCACCAGCCCCGTGGAGGTGAGCAGACCATCGCTCAGGGACCGTCGGCCTTCGCTCCAGCCACACCCTGGAGAAGGGCCTCCCACCCAGACCCTGCCCCCAAGCCCCACGACCTTTAAGGTGACTCGCATGGGCCGGGGACGCAGCACGTGGCACAGGATGCCATGCAGTGGTTCAGGGCACGCGTCCCCCAGGGGAACTGGGAAAGAGCAATTAAGAGTCAAGCGAGGGCCACTAAGGCGGGGCCTCGGGCAGGGGCCCCTGCAGCCTGATTTGGCACCGGCCCGCACTCAGCTCTGTGTCCCCGTCAGTGGCTGACTCGATGGCCACTGTCGACAGGCCCTCCCGCCCGTCACGGGACCTCTTCCACGTGTCCCAGGCAGGACCGTGCAGTCGACCGTCACAGTTGGCATTGGGGGGCGGGCCCTGGCTTGCCAACATCCCCACCGTAGATTCCCCCACTCCCTGCGTGGCCGATTTCAGTCCACAAGCGACGTCGCCACCGCCTGAGGGCAGCGTCGAGGAACCTCGTGGCAGCACCTGCACCGTGGACACAGGAGAGACGCACGTCCCGGCACGCACCGGTGTGCAGCCATGCCCCACGTCAGCGTCACCACGGTGGCCTCCCGCCACAGGACGACTGGGCCAGGTGACCGCAGAGGTCACACGGCCCGAAAGCCTAAAGTACTCACCGTCGGGCGGACCTGACAGCAAGTGCGGCAAGTGACGGAGAAGCGATGGGCTTGAGGCACTCATCAGCTTTTCAAAAGCCACTTCATCGAGCTCTCGTTACCGTACAATAAACGGCACACGTTTAACTGTGAAACTGGTAAGTGATGTGCGCACAGGGTTCGTATGTAAATGTACCTGTGAAACCACAGCCATAACAGACAATACCCACCTCCAGCTCACGTCACCCGCCCCCCAGCTCGTGTCACCCGCCCCCTCCCCCAGCTCGAGTCAGTCCTCACTCCCCAGAGCTCTGCACGCCCAGAACCGCGCAGTGTGAAATCTTCCGTCTGGCGTCTTTCGCTCAACCTAATTATCTCGAGGTTCGCCCCTGCAGTGGCCTGAGTCACCCCATTCGCTGCTGAGTGCTAGTCCCCCGAACCAGTGGGCACACGTTTGTCCACTCGTCTCCCGACCAATGTGGGGGTCGCCCCCGTTTCGTGGACATTCGTGTACAAGTTTTGCATGAACCATGTTCTCATTCCTCCTGGGTCACTAGCTGGGAGCGGGTCACATGGCAGGTGTGTGTTTAAGGTTTTAAAAAACCGCCAGACCGTTTTCCAGAGTGGTTTCTCTTTTTAGCTCCCACCCACAATGTCGGGGCGATCCAGGCTCTCCACGCCCTCACCCGTGCCCGGGGTGGGTGACGTGAGCTGGGGGGCACGGCCGGTCTCTTCGATTTTAGCCATTTGAAAGAACACGCAGGACTGTCTCGTTATGGCCTTCATCTGGCTTCCCCGATAGCTTCTGATGCTGAGTGCATTTCACAGGCTTATGTGTCACATGTACATACATAGCAGTCACCCTCGTCTGCGGTACCAGTTACCCGCGGTCCACCGAAGTCCAGAAATATTAAATAAAAAATATTCTGGAAATAAACAAAGCATAGATTTCTCGCCGTCCCAATCTGTCCGGCTCCGTCCTGCTGGGGGCTGAGTCGTGCCCTTTGTCGTGGTCTCCACCCTGCAGAGGCTCCTCCCTCCCCGTGAGTCACTCCGCAGATCCACTGCTACGTTATCGCCCTGTTTGCGTTCAAATAATTCTCATTTTACTGAATAACGGCTCCAAAGTGCAAGAAGGGTCACGCTGGCGGTTTGGGAACGTCAGCGAGAAGCCGTAGGTGATCCCCTTACGTGAAAAGGTGACAGTTCTTGACTTCATAAGACAGAAAGTCCCGTGCTGAGGTCGCCAAGCCCCACGGGAGGAACGAACCTTCTATCTGCGAAATGGCGAAGAAGGAAAAGAAATCTGTGCTGGCTTCGCTGTCACGCCTCAGATTGCAAAAGTTCTGGCCGCGGTGCATGATACATGCTTATTTACGAGGGAAAAGCATGTAATTTGTGGGCGGAAGACACGAGCCGAAAACGCGCTCCGATCGATGGCGGCCACTGTGCCAGAAAACTCGGAACCGGTACAAGGACCTCAGCAAGGGACCCCCCGAAACCAGCCATCTGCTGCCAGTGCGCGTGGCCACACATGCTCGGAGCAGCTGTGGACTGAAAAAGACCAGACTTACTGGAGGGAGAAACCACATTCACACCACGTTTATCCCAGTACGCGGTGACCGTGTTTTAACATTAGTTACTGTGCCCGATTTACAAACTGAACTTTGCCGCAGCTCTGCACGTGTGGGGAAAACACAGGGCTCGAACGACGCGGTGCTGTCCGCCGTCCCGGGCACCCTCATCCCCCCGTTTCCTTCAGGTTCCGTAAT
>NW_011890602.1:0-359 GCF_000151845.1 Pteropus vampyrus
GCAGGCAGGAGGGGACCCCAGCCTCCTTCCCTGCAGCCCCCCAAGTGGAGGCCTTCCTTCTGGTCCCTCTGCCCAGGCTGTCCAGCAGCTAGAGGAGAGGGTGGGTCTTTCCAGGCAAGACCCTACCTCGTCCCCACCCCCCGAGCCCAGGACCCTCATCCCAGTAGACAGAAGTCCCCCAGCTCTGAGGCCCACCCAACCCGTGGCTCAGGCCCAGGGGAAGCCCCAAGTCTGGCTTCAGCAGGATCCTCACTCTAGTCACAAGCTGGGCTGCAGCACCCCTCATCCAGCTACAGGTTTCGGGGGACCCAGTGTTACTCTTGGCCTCACTGGAAGCAAAGCCTGGGGTTCACAGCACC
>NW_011890602.1:2120-6397 GCF_000151845.1 Pteropus vampyrus
GGTGGCAACTGGCTGGCAGCTGCCCCCATCCCAATGCCCCGGTTCCAGATGGTGCTCCCCACTTGGGAGGGCCCCCTCGGGCCATTGGCACCGTAGGACTTCCTGTCACCTTTGGGGGCCTTACGCCTGTCTGTGGGTCTCACGGCGGCCCCAAAGGCCCCGCCGCGTCTGCACTGGGGTGTCCCTGGGAACCTGTCCAGCACAGGGCTCTGGGCCCTGTGGCATTCTCTCTGGCTGTTTGATCCAGAGGGAGCAGGCGCCCCACACCTCTCCACGGACACATCTGGGGACTCGCTGAGCTGGGTTGGCTCCACACGGCCGCGGCCTCAGGCCCTACCTGGCCCCGGCACCTGGCCACGCCGCTGACAGACCTGCGTTCCACTCCTAGGCGCCGCCAATTTGGGGTCAACCTGGACCACAGCCATCACCTGACCCAGGGCCACAACTCACCCCAGAAGTCTCGCCCTTCGGCCTCTGCCTGGGGAGGGGGAGGCCCCAGGGCTGTGGGCTGGTGCTGACCCTCTAGCCCTGATCTTGAATGCTGGTGAGGACTTGCCTGCCTGGGCTGGAGCCCGAGACCCTTCAGGCATCTGCCCAGCCCCCCTTCCTCAGTGTCATGGGGCCGTCACGCCCCAGCCCCCCCACTCAGTGAACCTGGAAGCCCTGAGCCCATGGAGGGTGCTGAGTCCCATAGCTGGAGGGGCCACCCCGTTCAGATGCTGTCGCCTCCCCCAGCTTGGGTGAGACCCTCACCTGTCCTGTGACCCCAGAGTCTCTGAATCCGCTCTAATGGGGAACAGTGGGGTCTCTGGGGTAGCATTTGGAGGGAGGGGCCTCTGCCACAGCTGCCCTGAGGGGTCCTGGATCAGACCCCTGGCTGGAGGCCATGAGAGCCCCTGGCCCCCACCCCATGTCTCCTTGGGACCTGCGGCCCCTCCCTCCTGGGCCCCCAGGCAGCTTCCTCTCAGCCTGGCCAGATAAACACAGGAAACAGGAATCCTGAGGAAGGGGAAGCCACAACCCCGAGCCCCCCCTCCCGGCAGCCGGCCCTGAGAAAGCAGCTGCCCGCCCCAGGCCCGGACCCGTGACACCCTGGGCTCAGCCGCACTGGAGGGGGCGGCGGGCAGGGAACCAGACTCAGGCGGGGGACTGCAGTCAGGAGGGTGCGGGGGCCTGGCAGGGTGGGGTGAGCCCAGGGTGTGAGCGCCCGAGGGGGGCCAAGCACACACAGGACAAATGACGGGGCGCAGGGGTGGCCACGGCTCGGGCGGGGCCGTAGCAGGAAGCTCAGGAGGGCTAGGGAGAGAGGGAGCCCCCTTCACAAGCCGACCCTTTCTGTGCCCAGCGGGGTGGGGATGGGGAGCGACCGCAGTGGTGGGGTCTGGGGTGCCGTGTGGAGGCGTGGCTCCGGGGCCGCGGGGCCAGAGCCAGTGTGGGGTTCGGACAGTCGTTTCCGGGTCGGGCCCCTCGAAGCCTCTGCTTCCCCCCGTCCTCCCGGCCTTGTCTCTGGCAAAGGTTTTGAAGATTTCTTCAAAGGGGCCTCGCTGGGCTGCAGCACCCCTCATCCAGCTACAGGTTTCGGGGGACCCAGTGTTACTCTTGGCCTCACTGGAAGCAAAGCCTGGGGTTCACAGCACCGAGCACTTAAACCCCTAAAGCCAGGGCCCTATCTGGGACCCCTACCTGGCCCGCCGGCATGTCTAAGAGTAACACACGGTGGCCACCGGGGTGGGGGCATGGCCTGCCCATCACCCACCTCCCCGCAGCCCCCAGCCCTCCGGGCTTCCGTGCCCAGGCTGCTGGCCATGCCACCGCAGCCGATGGGCAGGGCGGGGCTGTGCCCTGGAGGGCTGGGGCCCCGGGACCTCACTCCATGGGCCTGCAGCACGGGGTGCAGGCCGGGGCCCGGTTCTCGGGGTTGCCTGTGGGAATCGAGGAGCCCAGAGCTCTGCTTCTGCTGGGTGTCAGAGGCCAGCCTGGAAGGCTTCCTGGAGGAAGGACAAAGGGGGGCCTCTACCCCAGAGCTTGCCGGGAGCACTAGAGCCTGCCCGCAGAGAGCTCTGGTGTGGGGCGAGGGTGTCCAGGCTCACTGGGGTGGGCCTGGCAGGGCAGAGGGGGTGAGGACCAGCCGGGCTGTGGGGGCTGAGGCCACCCCCAAAGTCTCTCAGGGGTGGGGCTGGGAGTTGGGGCAGAGTGGCTACACTCCTGTTCCCTGGGCTTCGAGGATGGGAACGTGCCCCACATGCGACACCGCAGGGTCCTGATGAGGCTGGGCCACCTGCTTGTACCCAAGAGCCCTTGCCAGCTGAACATCGTGGGGGAGGTGACCCTGGGCTGGCACCTCTGAGCTTGGACACCCCGAGTGGCACCCCAGAGTCACCAGGCTGCTGCCTTTAGGCCAGGCCCTGAGCTTCCTGGCCTGGGCTGGCAGGACCTCCGGGACTGCCCTGGACCTGGGCACCAGATCTGCATGTACAAGCCCCCCTGGACCGGCACCCCGTAAACCACTGCCCGTCCATAGAGCCGCCCTGTCTGAGGGCCCTGCTGGGCCTCAGGGTCAACAGGACCAAAGTCAGGGCCCCGAGAGGTGCTGCCAGGGCCCTGGCCACTGGGGAAGCCGCCTGTCGGGCCCGGTCAGTGGCCCCGCAGCCGGCCGCCCATGCTTGGTGGGGCTCCCTACACCGGCTACCGTCAGCATTCTCTGCTGGCCCTGGGTTCTTGGCCCCAGAAACATCCGTGACCCCTCTGCCCAGAGCCCCTGAACCGCGCGCTCCATGCTCCCCCAACCGCATACACGGCCTAGGCGGCCCCTTCGAGCCAAGCTGGCCGCCGAAGCCCCTGTCCCCACAGCACACCACACCCGAGACTGGCTCTTTCATAGGAAGGTCCCAGGGTCTTGGTGGCCCCCGCCACCCTGCCTCTGGGGCACTGCAGATGAGGTCTTATCGACACAGCTTCAGGAGCACCCCGTGGGCACCCACCCAGCATGCCCTGCACTTGGGCACAGTTGCTGACACATGGGCTACTTCGGCGGCCATCGGGAGGCACGCCGGCCCGGGCACCTTTGGCGAGGTGACCACTTCCTGGCAGGGTGTGTCTGCGCACCACACATTCCTGGCTTCTGGGGCCAGAGGGAGCTCGGGCAGCGGGTGGTCCCGCCTGAGACCCAGGCCTCTAAGTCTCCCTGCTCTAACGCTCCCCGCCCCCGGCCTTCTGTGCCTGTTTGGGGGCAGCCAGGGCCCCCACAGTCCGAGGACAGACGCTCACGCACGTGGAGGCCAGAGGTGGCTCAGCCTGCCGCGCTCCCCGGACCTGCTCTGGGCAGCGACCCCGAAGGAAGGAGTCCCTGCTCGTCCCCACCCAAGGGTCAGCCCAGGCCCCAACCGCCCCGATCCCTGCCTGCCCCTGTCCAGCCCGGGGCTCCAACCACCCCGACCCCTGCCTGCCCCTGTTCAGCCCGGGGCTCCAACCACCCCGACCCCTGCCTGCCCCTGTCCAGCCCGGGGCCCAGCTGCTGGAGCAGGCGGCTGATGGAGGCCTGGGGGCCGTGGCTGTGTGCCCCTCCCCACCGAAGGCCCCGTGGGACCCTCCATCAAGTCTCAGAAATAGTCAGTGCCCCACGAAGCCCCTAGCCGGGTTGGCCCCAGCGTCTGTCCCCAAACCCCACACCACCAAACCCTCCGGGGGTCCAGCATCTGTCCCCACGGGCCTGGCATGAAGGGAAGGGTGAGGGGCCTTCAGCGCAAGTCGGCCTGGAAGTGTTTGGGAAACCGAGGCCAGTAAAACCCAAACCCCATCTCGCCCCGCAGGGGAGGGCAGGGGCGGGGAGCACCTCTGCAGCCCCCAGGGCACGCCGGCCCCACACCCCCTTCCCGGGGGCATGGCAGGGCTAAGCGTGCGGCCAGCTCTAGGACCCTAGCCTGTCCTTGTACTGGGGGCGGGACCCGACCCCTGGGCTCAGCGGTCACTGGCCTTGGCCCTGCCCACCCGAGCCCCTTGGCCTGCTCTCTGTCTTTGTCGAAAGCAATGTGAAGCTAGTCAGCCAAAGGCCCCCACCTGGGCCCCAGACCGAGGCCCCAGCACCCCGAGAAGGGCACATTTCCTGTCTGTTGGCACTGGGGTACTCTGGCGCTGTTCATGTCCAGCTAGGCTGGCGTCCACCCAGCCAGACCTCAAGCTCCCTGCGGGCAGAGCTACCGCTGGTCCCAAACAGGAGGCTCCCCAGAGCTGGCCGGCACTGACTCGGAGCTTGCAGGGCCCTCGAAGCCTCCCGAACC
>NW_011890602.1:11147-11525 GCF_000151845.1 Pteropus vampyrus
ACCCCCAAAGTCTCTCAGGGGTGGGGCTGGGAGTTGGGGCAGAGTGGCTACACTCCTGTTCCCTGGGCTTCGAGGATGGGAACGTGCCCCACATGTGACACCGCAGGGTCCTGATGAGGCTGGGCCACCTGCTTGTACCCAAGAGCCCTTGACAGCTGAACATCGTGGGGGAGGTGACCCTGGGCTGGCACCTCTGAGCTTGGACACCCCGAGTGGCACCCCGAGGGTCACCAGGCTGCTGCCTTTAGGCCAGGCCCTGAGCTTCCTGGCCTGGGCTGGCAGAACCTCCGGGACTGCCCTGGTCCCGGGCACCAGCCCCGCATGTACAAGCCCCCCTGGACCGGCGCCCCGTAAACCACTGCCCGTCCATAGAGCCGC
>NW_011890603.1:0-1984 GCF_000151845.1 Pteropus vampyrus
TTAATAAAGACATTATCTGTTTAAGAAATTACACTTCTTTACACCAACAAAAAAGTGTATTATGAACTAAAAACCTAGTAAGTTACCCCAGACTATCACATCTCTTACTTAGAAGCATGTGTTTATTAATTTATTAAAATATAAGATTTTTCAAAATAAACAGAGATAGTAGGTAACTTCTAGAGAAAAAAAAAAGCTATTTTAAAAAGATAGAAGAAATCAGAATCAAAAAAATTCTACACATGTGAATATTCCTCAAAATACTAACCACCAAGCTAAAAAAAGTATATATAACATAATACTCTTATATAAGCTAAATATTCTTGGAAGCAATTGCATAGGATTGTAAAGTTAAACAATAATGTGGAGATGGCAAACAATATTATGAGAATACCTCACAGGATGAAGTAAAAATGAATATTGACAGATCTCAGAAGTAAAATTTTTAAAAATTAAAATTAATTTATCTAAAAAGACTAATTTTAAATTAATGATGGGAGTAGAAATTTGACTGAACATATAATGAGAAGCCTTGAGGAAAGGAATGAAAAACCACAAGGAGAAAGAAAGCAATAATATAAAGAATTAGAAAGATATGCCAATAGATGAACAAAGAAGATTCAACTGTTGTATTACAGGATGAAGAAAGAGGAGAAGGAAGGAAGAAGAGGAAGAAGAGAAGGGACAGCAGGGTGTAGGGAAAAAGAATTGGAAGAGAAGGAGGAAAGTGAAATAATGGACCATAATCTTAGAAAAAAAATCACTAAAACTGAAGGACAATTTGACGTGAATCTTCTTGATAACAATATGAAAATCAGACTACAGTGGAGCATCATTTTAAAGAAACTCAAGAATGTGTGAGTCATAGATTTCATACCAGCTCAGCTGTCTGTCGGGTATAATGGCTTTTTGGAAAATTTTTAAATGTTTAAGAATTTAGGAACTAGTGTAATCATAACACCTTTTGAAAAATCTACAGGAATATAAACTTTATTCAATTAAGAAATGACAAGAGAAACTCACAAATAGACTTACCATGAGTATTTGATATATTTAATTGGCTATATAAAACTAATACCATGATGGGTATGGGGAGTAATAAATAGATAATAACATATGAGCATTAGTTTTCCTAATAAAATAGAAGGGATAGAGCTTGAAAATCAAAGAAGAAAGTAGAGAGAAAAAAAAGTCACATAAAGTAACTTCATTGAAAATCTACATTGGGGGTAAATAGGATTCAAAGCCTATCTTTTAAAGCTGGCAAACCAATAATCAGAAATCTAGATGACAAAAAAGGCATTACAAAGGTACTTTTTCGGTAATAAGATAACCATGAGCAAAAATAAAATCGTAACTATTAAAACAAAACAATGCAAAAAAAACGACAAATGTGTAGAAAGAGAAATACAGTAAACAATAAAATAAACGGAGTAAATATAAAATAATATGAAAAATTTGAGATTAACAGTGCTATCAGCACTATCAATAAATGTAAAGAAAATTTGTATGAATATTTATTTTTATTAGAGTATTAACATGTATTCATATATATCAAAGCCACACATGAAATCTCTTACAATATGAAATATTAATTGCAAATCTAAAATAGTTAAAGTTGTTACACTGGAAAAAGTGGGTTGAGAGCTAGAGAGCTTTGGACTTAAAATACATTAATTTTTTCTATGGGGATGTCAATAATAGTGTTATTTTAGTGTTTTACATTAAATGTTCATAAGCACTAATAAATCTACTCAAAAATTCAAAAGAAAATATAAATTCATTTAAACTTAATGCAGAAATAAAATTCACCATTTAAATGTTGTCTAACCCACTATACAAACAAATCTGTAGCATATTCAAGTGGAGAACTAATTCAAAACAAGATTTTTAATGTTATGTTAATATTTTATTGTCAAATAAGATACATTAAATCATATTCATTAGATTTCATGGTGAACAGTAAGGTTTCCAATATAAATGA
>NW_011890603.1:3769-6433 GCF_000151845.1 Pteropus vampyrus
TATATTTGGGCCATTAAATACTGCTTTAATTTATGTTAGCCTGTAGAACATTTTAGTATCTGGTAGATCGATTTCTTCCAATTATTTTTCTTTTAAAAATTTTCTTAGCTATCTTCAACCATTTATTATTCCATATGATGTCAGAATAATTTTATAAAGTTTCAGTTTTTGAACTAGAGTTTTAAATGGAATGAATTTAAATTGGTATGGAGTTTTATAGAAAATTAACATCTTTATAATATTACGTCATCTTACTCAGTAACACAATGCTCTATCAATTTCTTAATGGCTTCTCTTACGTGCTTGACTGGCTAGCGCACCTATCAAAAGTGTATGATAGAGGACACAAGAAAGTTCACATCCTCAGGAATTGCCTATACAAAAATACAGGAGGGAAATTATTTTTAAATCCTTCTTTCATGTTGTTTGGTAAGTGATTGTTTTTTTCTTCAAGGAAGTACTTCATAGATCTTATTTTTGTATTGAATACTCTTGTTTATCCTATGAATTGTATCTTTTTACTATTTAATTTTTTAAAATTTATGTAAACTAGCAATTTTAGTAAAATTTTAAATTAAGGCACTTATCCAAAACACTATGTTATAGGAAACACCATTAAGTAGTGTTATATGTCATGAGTATTGTTATTGACTAGAGTTGGTTAAAATCTCCTCCTTGCCACTTAGTATGCAACCTTTGGCAAATAAGACAAATTTTTGTGACATAGTAAGGGAAATAGTTTAAGGACCAAGATGGCTACCTCTTAGTAAACCTAGAAGGATGTCTGGATAGCAATTTGGCACTCCATCATTTAGATTAGATGCTAGGTAGCACCTATTGCAAATAGTGTATTTACATGAAATTCTAGGTAGCACCTATTGCAAATAGTGTATTTACATGAAATTCTAAGATAAAGAATACTCCTCTTTAATATTAAATGTCACTTATAATAAGCCATGCTTGCATTCATTGATATATTTAGCTTGTTTAAGTTATTCTTTTACCATGCTGCTATATTAAATGTGCTAATATTTTGATGGGAGTTTTATGTAAACTTTTTGCACTACACTTGTTAGATTTTGTTAACAATTTATAACTCCTTCATATAACGCATTTGAAATGTATAAAAAATTTCAGAGCCATGGAATTACATACTTTACATCTTTATATAACTTGAGACACTTCTCAGGTTATATAAATTGCTCAATTATAAAATTATCTGTATTTAGCACTTTAAAAAAATTATATTAAGTGTCTTCACGTCACACCCTTGTCTAGATAGTTTAAATCTACTTTATTTAATTTTTAAAATCTGAGGTCCAAAATTTATCTGGGTTCCAGAAATGGGCAGTTCTTCATGATTTCAAATAATCTCCCTTTTCTTCGTCAAATATTAACCGTTTACCTTATATGTGTGGAGCTGTTCACCATTATTACTGGCTCTAATCCAATCTAATGCAATTAGTGGTATTCATGGTAAGATTTGCATCCTCCCTCTATTTTGATATTAGAATCAGGCCAGTTTGTTTTGACAATTTAAATATGAATGAAATTGATGCATGAACTCCAGGAACAAGTCAAGAAAAGCAAACATGTGACTCTTCATGTTTTCATGCTCTCCGTGTTCACCTTGCTTTGGCTTAATGATAATATTTCAGATAGACATGTTTCTTTCACTGGGGGTCTTTGTGTGCAAATCAAATAGAGAAGGACTTGCTAACATAGAATACATATGTAGTGTGGGCAAGAAATAAATTCTGGCTGATGTGTTAATGTAGCTCTACATGGATGCTGAATATTTGTTTATGTATCTAATATAAATCTAAGAAAATCAGATTATCGGAACACAGTACACTCTTCAGTCAGTTTTCTAACTGGGATTATGGCAAGATACTATGAAATTATGTCAGAGGAAATGTTCATTATATGTATATTCCAATGTTGACATATCAATAATAACTTCCAAGAGATATGTGAGGTAAATATGAATTTCTAGTATGTTATTGTTTCACCAACAAATAAGGAAAAATTATTTCCAAAATGAATTTATGATGTAGAGTAATAAGGAGGGTTTTTACCAAAGGAATTGTGATAATTGATTAACTATATTTGACAGAGAGAGATATGTTATTGGTGTAATTTCTAAATATATACTAATGCTGACATCGTTGAATATTTATTTTAGTTAACCATGCAAAAGGTCTTGTTGAGCATAAATGCTAAGAAAAAATACAAATGTAAATTTGGTAGATTTGGTTATAAATTAGATTCCATAGTCCTCAAAATAACACAAACAAAATTACATTTATAATATATTATAGAGAATAAAAATCTAGAAAGCATTTAGTATGTAAATTGTTCTTAAATATTAATAATAAAATATTAAGTTAAAAATGGACAAAGGACATGAATAGAAAATCAGCAAACTATATATACAAATATATATGTACATGTATGATGCATTGTTTAGCTTTGCCAAAAATCAAATAAATTAATTTTTATAATGAATAATTTTGCCTATGCATTTGACAGAGAGGAAAATATGTCATTTATGTTTCTGAAGGAATGTGCTGAAACAGATACACATATCCTTTGTGGAAGGAAGGATGTGTTTATAACTGTTCGAAGCATTACAGTACATAACAAAAGTCACAAAGATATCCA
>NW_011890603.1:10173-10605 GCF_000151845.1 Pteropus vampyrus
TCTTTCTTTCTTTCTTTCTTTCTTTCTTTCTTTCTTTCTTCTTGTTGATGCTTGGGGATATGACAAGTTATTTCCAGGAAGTTTGTTGTGCCAAGATGATTACCCAAGTCTCCTCTTTACAGAGAAAATTATGAGGTATTACCTAAATGTTTGCAGAGGGTAAAGAATGACTAAGAAGAGCAGCAGTAGGTGGAACAAGATAGGAAAAGGAAGAGTTCATGAATCAATGACCAGGGCTAGTAAGAAGACCAAGGATGGCTTAATATCAGACACTCCTTCTACAATGGTATATGAAATTCACATAGTTCTAATTATGCATTTTGAGGAAGATGTGATAGTAAGTGGAAATCTGGAATTGAGTTAGATTTGACTACACATGAAATGACCTAGAAAATACTAATTCAATCAACTCTCTATAGAACTGACTAATTC
>NW_011890603.1:10655-10992 GCF_000151845.1 Pteropus vampyrus
GTAAGTGGAAATCTGGAATTGAGTTAGATTTGACTACACATGAAATGACCTAGAAAATACTAATTCAATCAACTCTCTATAGAACTGACTAATTCGTATTTTCTCTCAGGGAGAAACAAGTATTCAGAATGCAGAATAAGCTGTAGACAAATAAAGAAGTTTACATGTATTTCATGCCTGAGTTTGATTGACAGAGAATATTCTGAATAAGACTAGATTCTTAAAAGCATTGTAAAAATGTGTCTTGTAAAAGTAGGGAAAAAAAGCATATTAAGCTTGGAAATGTCTTCTTATTTTTATAGATTCTGTGGCAGAGAAGCTTTTGGGGTCCAGTGTC
>NW_011890603.1:14057-16063 GCF_000151845.1 Pteropus vampyrus
TATGTAAAAGCTTGTCAGAAACTAAAACAACAATTCTTTCCTCAATTTTGGTCCTAGAAAGATGTAGGCTACCTGCTGGCAGCCATTTTTTACCACATTCACTTAAGTGAATTAAATCAAAAGAGGTAGACAGGGTGTGATCTGTGGGAGTGTGAAGGAGAATTTTTCAATATCTGAAAAATCGAAAAGGTAAAGGCCGAAGGAACAGAAGCAAATGGCGAGGACCCATTGTGGAATATGTAACCTGTGAAATTATGTAACTTATAGTACAAATGCCCTTTTATTTCAAGTCAGTTGGAAGTGAATTTTCCAGCTACTTGCAAATAAAAGTCCCAACTGAGTCAAATACTATTCTGAAGAGCACACATACTTACTGAGTGAGGGTTTACCGTTTACAGAGCTGCTAATTTGCCATAATTGCCAGGCTCGGGCCTTTCTCTTCTTGGCAAAGGTACAACAGACCCAGCTCTCATGAAAAGAGACAAAACAATTAATTCATGTTGTTTCTAGAGGTAAAACAACATAAATAGGCTTCTAAAGCTTTAAGAAGGGCCAACACCAATTTAATAGAATTTTATAAATCACAAGTAAAGAGAATGAAGAGAGATTATTTGAAGAGATAATAACACATGATTTTCCAGATTGGGCCAAAGACATGAATCCTTGGGCTAGGAAATCACAATGGATTCAAGCAAGACTGACTAATAGGTTTTCAGTGAAAATCTCTATCAATAAGTACCTATGTTTTAATCACCAGGATATCATTTTTTTCCTTTCCATAGAATGTGATAATGAAGAATGATGACCTCATGTCTAGACTTAAGCTTTTAACTCTGCTTCTGCTCAAAGGGTTCTAATGTGTTTTAAAAGCAATCAATCACATGCCAGAAGCTCCCTGGGTAATTATCTTTGAGATGTTCTAAAATTTTTAAATCTTGACTTTCAAATAATTTAACAAATATATTCTCAATCTTTAAACCCGTATGCTTTAAAAAATTTACTAGGAATAACTTCACATATTTTATAAGAATTTAAATACAGAAAAATAAGATATTAAAACAGTTTTGCCACCTAAAGCATAATCAAGATTTTACTAATTTTTATAACTAATGTATTGCCCACAAGTGTTTCCTGAGTGCCTATTTAGATAAAAATTGTTTTAAAAAGTTAAAGTGTGTTATTTTATTATTTTATTAATGTGCCAGAAAACTAGTCAAATTAGAATCAAATTCATATGCAAAGCAAGATAATCTATAATGTAGAGTTAGTATAAAAAAGAAAATTAGAAGAATATCAAATTGAATTTATACAGAAATCTCTGCCTATTTTATATGCACATTGAAATGTTGAATATAAGTTGTCATTAGGTGGTACAATGTATAATTTGCTTTTTTGATGGTTTGAGGTTAATGGAGAGGTGGGAAGAAGAGGAAATGAAAAAGAAATGACAGGCCAAGAATTGTTATCCTAGGTTGAAGTTCGTTAAGTTTAACCTTTAGTAAAATGTTTAAGTATAATCTAAAAACCTGAATTCTAAAAGTAAGGCAGATTTTCTTCTGGGCTACCAGAGATACTAAGTTATAACTGTGATCACATACTTACAGTATAAGATTGCATATAGACTTATTCCCACTCCTTAACAAATGAAATAAATGATGGGGCTCAGGAGTTCACTAGAAATTCAATTTTATCTAAATCATTCATTCACCAAGTTGAGAAACTCAAGCTGGTGCAAAAGTTACAATGCATCAGAAACCATAGGGTAAGAATGGCTTGTATAGTTTCAGAGTTTTAACTATGTATTATACTACTAAATTAACGCATTTAAAATTAGCATCAAATCTTCAATGACAGAGGAGGTGAAATGCTATAGATTTGTGCACTTCCTTATATGCTAAGAAAAAATTGTTCTAAGTATGTAGGCTTTAAAAAAAGTAGTACTATAAGATTTTTTATTGATTACCACTAAAATGTAAGAAATAGTCTATTACAGGATATCTCAGATC
>NW_011890604.1:0-423 GCF_000151845.1 Pteropus vampyrus
CTGACATGCGCCTGCCCTGACACCGGTCGCTCCCGGACACTCGGTGGGACTTGTAGTTGTTTCACGTCAAGTCAGCACTTACCCTTCAGTCACCAGCCTGTTGTCAAATGCACAACGCGACCCAGCAGCATCGTGATGGGTACGGAGGACGCGGTGCTGTAAAAGACGCTTGTGATGTCACAGGGGTCAAACATCGAGCACGCAGGCCTGACACAGGGCGGCGTGGGCTGAGACGGAGCAATTGCAAGGCCCCGAGCGGAGCACGTAGCGGGGCTGCCGAAGGCCCATTCGGGCTTACGGAAGTGACGTACACACGGGGAACTAGGCGAAGGCTGGAGTCAGACAGTGAAGCCTCAGTGGGCAGCGACAGAGGCTGGTTTAAAATAGCTAATGTGGTTTAAAGCGGCAGGTGGCCAGTACTGC
>NW_011890604.1:4148-5800 GCF_000151845.1 Pteropus vampyrus
TCCTTAGGCCATGAGTTCTGGGAGTGAAGAATTTAAATACGGCACAGTCTGCCCAGCACAGGCCTTAAGTAAGATGGGGCATGAGAAAGGTCTTAGTAGAAGTGACAACCCCCTTCTGGTCCCTGGGCCGCCCCCGCCCCCCACAGCCCCAGCCAGTCAAAGAGGAGGAGCGCCCCCCCCATCCCCCGTGTCTCTGTAGCCCGGGAGCCTGGCCCCCTGAGGCCACCAGAGGCTACAAGGAGGAGACGGGGAGGGAGTTCATCCTGCAGCACCCGGTACCTACCTGCGGACCCGCGGTCACTCCTGAGCTCTGGTTTCATCCAAGTCTTTTGGGAGCCTGTGGTATCCCCGTGTGGTTCCTCTTAGGGAGAACCAGCTGTTTACATATTCCTGCTGTGAGCTGCCGTGTCCGCCACAGCCTCCAAGCTTCCAGGACACACTTGCTTTGGATGTGAAGGGCTGTGTGCTCACTCTTCCTGTGTAGATTTGCCAGATTTGGTGCGCGTGTGTGCACACACATGCACGCGCACACACACACATACACGCACGCACACAAGAGACAGGATGCCCAGTTAACTTCGAATTTCAGAGAAACGATGAGTGATTTTTCAGTGCAATGTTTGGGACATTCCTATAGTAAAATGTTACCTGTTGCTTGTTGGAAGCTCGCGTTTAGCTGGTGTCCTCTCTTTACCTGGCAGTCCCCTTTGGGTCGGAGCGGTTCCCTTTGAGTCTTTGCAGACAGAGAGTCAGCTGCTCGGGTACGGTTTCGTCGACGACTCGAGGAAGCGAGTTGATTTTTCTGCAGATACGTCATCGATGCAGAAACCAGAAAAACAGGAAGGCCGCCGGCCACTGCCAAGGAGAGGGGACACCCCTGGCAGTTTGCTTGCAAACCCAAGTGCTCCAGGCCTGGGGACCCTCTTGCTGTCCCTGAAAAGTGAGCCCTGGGTGCCTCTCGAATACCCAAGCACTGGGACTTCGGGTAGCCTCAGTTCTGTGCCCTTAGCGGCTGCTGCAGGCCTCCGCCCGCAGTGTCTGAAGAGGGCGGGCTGGTGAGGGAGCGAAGCGTTCGTGGCCTTGGCCTTCTTCATGCCTCCGGTAGATTACGGAATGTAAAACGTTTCCGTTTTGAAACTTGATTTGAGCCTTCTTGAGCTAGACATTCCCTGTGGAAGGTAGAGCTGCCGACGATCGACTTGGTATGCTGAACTTGTGTCTAATTATTGTCATAACCGTCCCTTAATGTCACGGCAGGTTAGCCCACGAGGACGCGAGTGGGGATCTAGCATATTCACTTGCCGTGGGAACCCTTGAACACCCCTGTCAAAATCCCCCGCCCCACGCCCCGGAGTACAGCAGGCACAGAGTTAGATGCTCGCCAGACTGCAGAGCCTGGATTCTATGAGCGTGATTGACGGCCTCGTCCAGAAGCTGGGGGCCTTTGACAAGATGATATGTGTCCCACCCGCCTCGGTAAGTGGCCAGACATGGTGGTTTGCGCTGGGTGAAGAATATCTCTGGCCTTCACTTGACTGAATAGCAGAGTATTGATCTTCTCCACATCTTTCGACATTGCTGGGGAAATTTGCTCCCGTCATCGGCGCCCTGGCTCGTCTCCGTGTGGAGCGGTCGCCGTGCCGAGGGATCGA
>NW_011890604.1:8286-8816 GCF_000151845.1 Pteropus vampyrus
GTCTTGCGTCCGTCGCTCGTGGATGATCTGCTTGTACGCGGGTTCGTATGCGGTGTCGGGTCCTTTAACTTGCTTGCCTTTGTTTCCCCAGCTCTAATTTTTAACGCTCAAAGCTCTGCTGAGATCTACGTATTTCAGCACCCAAGATGCTGGTGGAGGCCAGGATAGGGCCCTTCCTGCTTGAAATTTCCAAAAAGACCCGTTCAAGTCTTGGGGGGACACTGTGAACGACTATTAGATCTGCGGGCTTGGATGGAAGTGCGGTCGGCCCCTGTGGGGCCCTGAGCCCATTCCAACGGAGGCCGACAGGCAGCAAAGCTTACCCGGAGTCATAGCTGTGCCGGGGACCCCCGGTGGGGACACTCTGGGGCCGTGCCTGTTCTCAGGTGACACAGGGCCAGAGAGGCTCAGCGGTCACTGCTGAAGACAGCACAAGTGTGGCTGTCCAGCCCACCACCAACTCAGCACAGATAGCGCAGGCGAGGCTCCCAGGCGACGTTTAGCAAGGATGCCACCTTACGGGGACATTT
>NW_011890604.1:21736-24097 GCF_000151845.1 Pteropus vampyrus
CGGGGGGCGGCACAGATGTTATTTGTTCGTGTTTAAGTATTTACATGACAGCACGAGAGAACTGGGGACTTTCCCTTTCATCCTCACTGCCACGGTCTACGTGCAGCTCGAAGACGAATGTGAGAAGTAGACATTTATTACAAAAGCGTGAGGGATGTTGACTCTTCGCGGATTGATTATTTAGAATTTATTTTATTAAATATTGTACGTGGCGTGTGATAAACTGAACCTCTGCTGGTTCGCAGCTTAATGACTCATGTATCTGTGGCAGTGATAAGGAAATTAAAGGCTCGGTTGGCCATTTCAGGGGAAGAATATGGATTATTATGAAATCTGGAATGGGCCTCTTGAGAAGCCGCCCTTAAGGGAACACACGTGTCAATAATTTCTTCTCCGTCCAAGAATCCTAATGTTTCACTTACGGGAGCATAAATTCCGAGCAAGTGGCAGCAGTTTCCCCCCCTCGGCGTCTTGCGTCCGTCGCTCGTGGATGATCTGCTTGTACGCGGGTTCGTATGCGGTGTCGGGTCCTTTAACTTGCTTGCCTTTGTTTCCCCAGCTCTGATTTTTAACGCTCAAAGCTCTGCTGAGATCTACGTCTTTCAGCACCCGAGATGCTGGTGGAGGCCAGGATAGGGCCCTTCCTGCTTGAAATTTCCAAAAAGACCCGTTTAAGTCTTGGGGGGACACTGTGAACGACTATTAGATCTGAGGGCTTGGATGGAAGTGCGATTGGCTCCTACGGGGCCCTGAGCCCATTCCAACGGAGGCCGACAGGCAGCAAAGCTTACCCGGAGTCACAGCTGTGCCGGGGACCCCCGGTGGGGACACTCTGGGGCCGTGCCTGTTCTCAGGTGACACAGGGCCAGGGAGGCTCAGCGGTCACTGCTGAAGACAGCACAGGTGTGGCTGTCCAGCCCACCACCAACTCAGCACAGATAGCGCAGGCGAGGCTCCCAGGCGACGTTTAGCAAGGATGCCACCTTACGGGGACATTTTAAAGGTATCAGCGTTGTCAGAGCTCAAGCTTCAAAACACTCCTCGACTTCTCCCTCTTTCTGAAATATCAGACAGATGGTTGAATGCCGCACTCTTTTCTGCCTGGGACTGTGGGACAGAAACTTGGGAAACCCCAAGACCCCATCCCCGCCGAGGTCCCTTACTCAAGGTCCCTTACTCAACGGTACAGCGGAAACATATGCTTAACCCTTCCCATTGTGTGAGCACTAACACTAATGTTCTACTTAGACCCCTCATTTTGTTGTGTGCTTATATATGCAGAATTAGACCTAATTGTCGATATAACGCCGTATTAAGTTCAGTTTCCCCAAAGGATGCACGCTGAACTGTTCAACGGTTATTTCTTACCGAATCTGGTGGGCCTTCCGCGGGCCTCATCAGTCCAGCCTTTAATTCCTTAATGGCTTTGAAATAGTTGATAGAATCTAAATTACAGCCCCACCTAGGGATGGGCAGAGTGTGGCTCTCACCAAATTCTTTTCCCCTTTCCCCTGACTTCCCGAGCTCCCTAAAGTGGGTGGCGGCTTGGACGATGCCCCCATTTCCTTGCTGGCTTTCTCGCCCCTCTCGCCAGCACAGTGGGGACCCAGTTTGTATTTGCCGCACGACTGCACGAACGTTTGCAGGGCTGGCCCGTCGGTTTCTGGTACCTGCTGGGCGTCGTTGGTCTCCCCACGCCCGGAGCCTGAGCACGACCTTGCATTTCGGGGTGGGGGGAGGGGGCAGTCTGAGGTTGGCACAGGAGTTGGCGCAGCCGCCCCCGTCACAATCGCCTCTTCCCGGGAGGCCTCCGAGTAAACCTCGCTGAAGTCGCTTCCCTCCCAAATTAACGGACGCTTTCAGACACGAGGGAAATGTTTGAAAATGAGCCGCGCGCGGCACAGTATCCGGCCGTATTGTCTCCCCCTTTCTCGACACCTGGCAATAAAATTCTCAGGCTAAATACCAGATGAGTGTGCGCCTCATTATGCGAAGTGACTTCGTCTCTAACTTTTCTCAGCCCTCCAGATGGAAGCCCCGCATAACCGTGGAGAGCTGGAGAAGGGGAAATGAAAATAAACGCACTAAGAAATAAAGAATCTGTTTTTTATACTTTCTTTTGCAAATAGCGTTTGCAATGACATATTGTGAATGGACTGAATTATAACAAAAACAGAAATGAAACGGAGCTCGGGGGTAGGGAGAGCAATTGCTACACTTACTTTAACTGATATAATGCAAAGCAACGCTTTTTACACTCAATTAGTTTGCACATTGTGTTGGACACAAACCAGAATGTAGAACATTTTGGGGTTTTGTTTTTACATGATTAAAGGAGATGAGATGAAATAAATTCAGTAA
>NW_011890604.1:24667-26405 GCF_000151845.1 Pteropus vampyrus
CACCAACTCAGCACAGATAGCGCAGGCGAGGCTCCCAGGCGACGTTTAGCAAGGATGCCACCTTACGGGGACATTTTAAAGGTATCAGCGTTGTCTGAGAGCTCGAGCTTCAAAACACTCCTCGACTTCTCCCTCTTTCCGAAATATCAGACAGATGGTTGAATGCCGCACTCTTTTCTGCCTGGGACTGTGGGACAGAAACCTGGGAAACCCCAAGACCCCATCCCCCACGAGGTCCCTTACTCAAGGTCCCTTACTCATCGGTACAGCGGAAACATATGCTTAACCCTTCCCATTGCGTGAGCCCTAACACTAATGTTCTACTTAGACCCCTCATTTTGTTGTGTGCTTATATATATGCAGAATTAGACCTAATTGTCGATATAACGCCGTATTAAGTTCAGTTTCCCCAAAGAATACACGCTGAACTGTTCAACGGTTATTTCTTACCGAATCTGGTGGGCCTTCCCGGGCCTCATCAGTCCAGCCTTTAATTCCTTAATGGCTTTGAAATAGTTGACAGAATCTAAATTACAGCCCCACCTAGGGACGGGCAGAGTGTGGCTCTCACCAAATTCTTTTCCCCTTTCCCCTGACTTCCCGAGCTCCCTAAAGTGGGTGGCGGCTTGGACGATGCCCCCATTTCCTTGTTGGCTTTCTCGCCCCTCTCGCCGGCACAGTGGGGACCCAGTTCGTATTTGCCGCACGACTGCACGAACGTTTGCAGGGCTGGCCCGTCGGTTTCCGGTACCTGCTGGGCATTGTTGGTCTCCCCACGCCCGGAGCCTGAGCACGACCTTGCATTTCGGGGTGGGGGGAGGGGGCAGTCTGAGGTTGGCACAGGAGGAGGCGCAGCCGCCCCCGGCACAATCGCCTCTTCCCGGGAGGCCGCCGAGTAAACCTCGCTGAAGTCGCTTCCCTCCCAAATTAACGGACGCTTTCAGACACGAGGGAAATGTTTGAAAATGAGCCGCGCGCGGCACAGTATCCGGCCGTATTGTCTCCCCCTTTCTCGACACCTGGCAATAAAATTCTCAGGCTAAATACCAGATGAGTGTGCGCCTCATTATGCGAAGTGACTTCGTCTCTAACTTTTCTCAGCCCTCCAGATGGAAGCCCCGCATAACCGTGGAGAGCTGGAGAAGGGGAAATGAAAATAAACGCACTAAGAAATAAAGAATCTGTTTTTTATACTTTCTTTTGCAAATAGCGTTTGCAATGACATATTGTGAATGGACTGAATTATAACAAAAACAGAAATGAAACGGAGCTCGGGGGTAGGGAGAGCAATTGCTACACTTACTTTAACTGATATAATGCAAAGCAACGCTTTTTACACTCAATTAGTTTGCACATTGTGTTGGACACAAACCAGAATGTAGAACATTTTGGGGTTTTGTTTTTACATGATTAAAGGAGATGAGATGAAATAAATTCAGTAAATTACCCTCCGTTCCTTTTCAGTCCGAGATACTTTTGCTTTGTTTTTTCCTCACCCCTGGTATTGAATGAGGCCTTGTTCCTCCATCGGGGGGGTGGGTCCGTGAGGGGAGCAGGCCCCCCCCGACCACTGCCCCCAAACAACATGGTCCCCCCCCAAAGATCCAGTGGGTTTTCAGTTGAGTTCCTTCCTCTACCTCAGGGCCATCTTTGGCTGCGTAAACAAGGTTACGGAATCAGAACTATTCACAGTGGGTGTTTGACCGTATTTTGTGCTGCAGACGTCGGGCAAGGATGG
>NW_011890605.1:0-473 GCF_000151845.1 Pteropus vampyrus
CCAGCGTCTCGGGCTCCCCGCTCCCCGTGAGGCCCGTCTGTCCTCCTGGCCACATGACATGTGCAGATCCACAAAAGCTGTGTCCCCTCTCTGGCGACGGTCACCACCAGGGCACCAAGACAGCAGGAAAAAAAATGAAATCTTTCTCATCCGAGGCCACCAAGGTGGGGGCAGGCGTGTTTGTCACCGGAGCCTAACCCAGCCTGTCCTGCCGGGGACAACAGCGCTCTCCTCTGGGGCGTCCCACAAATATCTGCTGAGCTGCCCCTCTGCCCCTGGCTTTGAGCCAGGCACTGGGGCCACCTCTGGATTGAATGACGGGGGCCCCTGGCCTGGGGGGCCCACATTCTGGGGGGAGGGGGCAGGCAGCAAGCAAACAACCATGAATACAATTACGGGAAAGTGACCTGTGGTAGGAAATGGGGACCGGAGGGGGGGCGGGAATGCCTGCAGGGGGTGTTACTCTCCCTGGG
>NW_011890605.1:2184-3416 GCF_000151845.1 Pteropus vampyrus
CAATGGGCATACGGCAAGCAGTGCCGCCACAAGGCCCCTGGAAAGACAGAGCATGCTGGCTTAAGTCTCACTAAAGTGTAAATGGCTGCCAGCACTCGTCTCAGGAAAAGGCTGCTGGGGAGGGGGCAGAAGGGTGGGAGGGAGGCAGGGAAGGGAGGCGACTGCCAGGCACTGTGGGCCCCACCCCGGCCCGACCCTAACTCCACCGGGCTTCCCGGACCCACTCAGGCCCCGGCTCGGCCTGGTCAGCTGGGGCAGTGGAAGGAGCCGAGGGCTCCCCCAGGATGCCCATCACCGCTCGGCGCCCAGCACACAGCAGGGCTCCGCCTGCCTCTGCTGAGACGGCCAGCCGTCCTGCAGCCCGGGAGGCGGCTTAGCAAGTGTCCTCCTCCCTGGGGAGCAGAGCGGAGCAAGCTGGGGACGGGGAAGCAGCTCCAGGACCGGCCCCTGGGGAGGGGCGAGGGCACACGCCGGCCACCTCCTGGGACCACGCGGTGCTGTGTGCCCTGTGCGTCTGGTCCTGCCAGCTCTGTCTCTCTGCTAACCCAGTGCAGGGACCAACCGGCCAGCGGGGCCACCGGGCCATACAGGGGCGGCTTAGTGTCCACAGTGTACATCTCACCCAAAGTCTGGGCCCACTTGTCCCCAGAAGCCACCCACCCTTAAGTCACTCCATACTCCTGGGGGCTGCGTGCCCACTGGCCACGAGGCAGCCTGCACTCCCGCCTCAGTGGCCCAGAGACCTCCGCGTGCACCCAGCCGCACCTGCTCCTCCTGTTCCGCCATCGGCAGCCTGAGGCCACCCAGGAAGGGGTGTGCTGGGGCTGGACCCACAGGCCAGCTGCTGGGGGGTGGGAGGAGCTGGGGGAGGGGATGACAGGTGGCTCAGGGCCCCCCCAACCCCTGCGAGCACCAGGAAGCTGCCCCATCACCTCTGAGCTCCAAGGGGCACAGCACCTGTGGCCGACGCCCCGATGGAGACGGCTCACACGGCCCCCCAACAGAGACCCCAGAGGGGGTGAGGGGCCGGCGGTGCCCATGGGGGTGTCAGGGGACCGTATTTGGATAGAGCGAGGGGCGGAATGAAAGCCGAGATGGGAGGATGCGGAGAGCCAGAGAGAGGGCAGAAGAGAGATAGAGAGAGGACAGCAGGGGACAGCAGAAGGAAGGGGCGGGGCCAGCGCGGGGCGGGGCAGAGTGCGGGGCGCGGGGCCAGCGCGGGGTGCAGGGCG
>NW_011890605.1:4957-5550 GCF_000151845.1 Pteropus vampyrus
TCCTTCCTCTGAGAGCAGGGTGCGGAGGGGCCAGGAACCCGGGCAGGAAGGGCTGGGGCCAAGGTCGCACCTACAGCAATGAGTCACGTGAGTGGCAGGGACTCTGACACGACAGGCTGAGGGCACCTCCCCCCGGAGTCCCCCTAAAGACCCATCGCCTCGTCCTACCATGAGAAAACCAGATCAACCCAGACGGAGGGACCTGGTCCTCCTCACCACCGTCAGGGTCGTCAGAGAAAGGGGAGCCCGAGACACTGTCACAGACTAGAGGGGCCTGAGGAGACGTGACAGCCACTCCGGGCATCAGGTTGATGGCCTCCTCCCACTGGACAGACGGAGGACAGAGGCCTGGAGAGGGGGTGCAGACAGGAGTGCAGGGGGGGGATCAGGAAGAAGGTGGAGGGCACCCCACGCCCCCTCCTGCTCGTCACGTCGTGCAGGGCTCCAGCTCCATGTCCCCCACGAGGGAACGCCAGCCAGGCCAGCCTGCTCTCAGGTGAGTCTAATACCCCACGGGCCAGTGGAGGGAGCCGGGGTTGGCCCTGGGGAGGGGTGACCAGGGCTGGCCACTCCCCCCTGGAAGATGAGCTGGG
>NW_011890605.1:5600-6201 GCF_000151845.1 Pteropus vampyrus
CACCATCCTTCCTCTGAGAGCAGGGTGCGGAGGGGCCAGGAACCCGGGCAGGAAGGGCTGGGGCCAAGGTCGCACCTACAGCAATGAGTCACGTGGGTGGCAGGGACTCTGACACGACAGGCTGAGGGCACCTCCCCCCGGGGTCCCCCTAAAGACCCATCGCCTCGTCCTACCATGAGAAAACCAGATCAACCCAGATGGAGGGACCTGGTCCTCCTCACCACCGTCAGGGTCGTCAGAGAAAGGGGAGCCCGAGACACTGTCACAGACTGGAGGGGCCTGAGGAGACGTGACAGCCGCTCCGGGCATCAGGTTGATGGCCTCCTCCCGCTGGACAGACGGAGGACAGAGGCCTGGAGAGGGGGTGCAGACAGGAGTGCAGGGGGGTGGGGGTCAGGAAGAAGGTGGAGGGCACCCCACGCCCCCTCCTGCTCGTCACATCGTGCAGGGCTCCAGCTCCATGTCCCCCACGAGGGAACGCCAGCCAGGCCAGCCTGCTCTCAGGCGAGTCTAATACCCCACGGGCCAGTGGAGGGAGCCGGGGTTGGCCCTGGGGAGGGGTGACCAGGGCTGGCCACTCCCCCCTGGAAGATGAGCTGGG
>NW_011890605.1:8031-8525 GCF_000151845.1 Pteropus vampyrus
GGGGTGAGCACGGGCGGGGTGAGCACAGGAGTGGGGGCTCCTTGGCTTGGCACCTGATGGGGACAGAGCGAGCCGCCCAGCCCAGGCCTCTCCCCGCGAGTCTCCAACCTCCAGCTGGGAGACCCCACGTTCAAGATCGTTCAAGGTGAGCGCCAGGGCCGGGGCAGCAAGGGACCCGCCCGCCCCTCCTGAGGGAGGCCGGCTCCCGGGGTGGGTGCCAGCCTCGGGCTGGGATAGCCCTTCAGATGCCCCCAGCCAGTTCAGCCCATGTCCACTCAGCCCGTGTACTAGGTCGTCACTGCCAAGCCACGTCACTCCCACACCCCCTGGAACGGGGGCCCTTGTCACCACCCCCTCTGCAGGGGCGAGGCGCAGCGCCAGGACCCAGGGAGCCCCCTGCCGGGCCCTTGGACATGGGAGTAGTAGAAGCCTCACCCTGTCCCGCAGGATAAGTGGCCTCAGCGGGCAGAAGCATAAGCACCTCCCCTCGGGCT
>NW_011890606.1:0-1614 GCF_000151845.1 Pteropus vampyrus
TCCCTCTGCCCCCTCGCCCCTCTCCTTCTCCATCCTGCCACCCCACCAGTCACACCAAGATAACTAATGTCATCAGCATTGTTCTCCACTGAGCCTACAGGTATAAGCACCATTAAAAACTGGTCTATCAGGCACTTCTGGTCATTGTTCATTACACATGGTATGTATTTTTTTTCTCCTTTTCTCACTTAAAATGCATCGTGAACATCTCTTTGGGTCAGTAAGTTTAGATCTAATTTGTTCTTGGTGAGGGTTGCATAAAATTCCATGGCGAGGGTATATTATGACTTACTCAACCATTTCCGAGATCAAGGACATCCTAGCTTCCAGCGTTTGTTTGTTTTTTTTTTTTGGTTTGTTTTATTTTGTTTTTGCTGTTCTAAACAGCACTCTGATTAATAAGCACTCCCATGCCCGTATATCTCTACCCTCTGGTACTTTTTTCTTTTGGAGAATAAATCTCCCAAATTAATATTTGATAATGGGTATTTATCAAATCGTAATAGATATTGACAGATTCATTTCCCAAAGGGCTGTGGCAATCCCTAGCCACACCAGCAATGGAGGAGGTTCCCATTTCCCCTCATACACACCAGCCATGGTTGTTAGTGCTTTTACACTTAAAAAATTTTTTTCGCCAACCTAATAGCTTCAAAAATGGCATTTTATTGTTGCTCTAATTTGCATTTTTTGTTACTGCATCTGTAATGCTTTATTGCAGGGCCCCCCAACCCCCTGGTACCGGTCCCTGGCCCATTAGAAAACAGGCCGCACAGCAGGAGGTGAGTGGCGGGCGAGCCAGTGAAGCTTCGTCTGTATCTGCAGCCGCTCCCCAGCGCTGGCATCACCGCCTCAGCTCCACCTCAGATCATCAGGCTTTAGATTCTCACAGCAGCACCGGTCCCTGGTGCCACAAAGGTTGGGGACCGCTGCTTTATTGCATCCAGTGACTGACATGTTGACTTTAAGACCTTCGAGGGCTGGGAATGTACCTTATTTTTCTCCATCTCTCCTTCCACAGGGCCTAGATTTTGGTAGTTTAGGGCGATGTTTGCCGAAGGCATAAACGAATGGCTTAATTCTTTCTGAAAGTCTGGTTCGCATGGGTCAGAATTTTCCTTGGCCTCGAGGTCAGCTGTTGAACTGTCGCCCCTTTTTCTATGGGCCTCAGTTTCCCCACCCACAAAAAGGGTGCATTATATGGCCCTTGCAGATTCCTTCAGCTCAGACGACGTGGCTATGAATTCGTACGTTTCTGAGGACAAGAGCATCCAAGCTGGATGTGGGGTCCCTTGAAGATTGACCCTATGGCCTATTTGCTGGGCAACCTGGGGCAAGTCACTTAGCCTTTCTGTGCCTGAGCTTCTCCCTTGATAACTGACTCCTTTCCTTTTCATAAGCGAGAGGAAAGAGGGAGAGTTTCTTTGCACAAGGTTCTCAAACTCAAATATCTACGGGACAATGCAGGGGTCTGCTGGATGTTGGACATGCAATAAGGAGAGGTGGGGATAGTGGCAAATGGAAAGCCATGTCCCTCCGCAGAGGACGGAGTGAATTAGCTCCAGCCACCCAAATGTGGCCCTCCAGTTTGAGACCCTCTGCTTGAGAATGGTT
>NW_011890606.1:1664-1968 GCF_000151845.1 Pteropus vampyrus
TGGAAAGCCATGTCCCTCCGCAGAGGACGGAGTGAATTAGCTCCAGCCACCCAAATGTGGCCCTCCAGTTTGAGACCCTCTGCTTGAGAATGGTTATCGTCTTGGCAAGGCTCTGAGAAGTTAGCTAAGATTTGTTGGGTATTAGAAGACCCAGGTCCACATCTCGGCTGGGTCGCTCACCAGCTAGGCTGGCTGCATGACTGCCCAATGCCCACTTCTCCGAGCCTGTGGCTGGGAAATAGTATGACCGGAGTCCAGAGTTAAGCCTGCCAATCTGGAGAGCCAATTGTCTGTGCCCGAGGGG
>NW_011890606.1:3048-4787 GCF_000151845.1 Pteropus vampyrus
CGGAGTTAATCATCAAATCCGAGGAGGTCACCCAAAGCTCAAGTAGGGCACAGAACACCTGGGCTGCCTGGTCCTTCCTGGACCTAAGCTCCCATTTTACTTAGAGGGAAACTGAGGCACAGATGGACGTGACTAGCTCAGCTTTACCCACTGAGATGGTGACAGAGACCAGGCCAGAATGTGACCATGCCACCCTCCTGCCTACAGCCCTCCATGGCTCCCTAGTGCCCCTGGGTGAGGTCTGCATTCTGGATTGGCATAGCGTTCCTCGTGTACACGGGTTCCTGGAATGCGCCATGCTTTTGCCTTCCAGACCCTGGCACTCCACGTACCTGATTCCCAGCTCAGCTCTGTCTTCCCCTCCTCCCGGAAGCCTCCCAGCCCCCCAGGGCCAGGTGAGGTACCTGCTCTGGGCACCCACAGCCCTGCCCCATCATCATCTGCCAATATCTGATGATGCTGATTATAACTACTTTTCAGTGGCCTCTTGGGGATTCTTGAGGGCAAGGGACACGCAGTTTTGTTTGAGACTAAAGATCCTGGGACTTGACACATATAGGTATCCAGTAAATATTGGTCAAATGAACAAATCAATTGCCATTATTTTTGAACAATAAATATTTGGGTTCCTGTGTTGGATGCGAAATATCGGAGATGAGGAGATGTTTCAGAAAAACATGCCTTTCTCATGTGACCGATAACGATTGTTTCTTTGTCCTTGTTTTCGTGGGACGAGCACTGGACTTGGAGATGTCTGTGTTGTAAGACAGGTGGTCCAGGGTGAGAGATAAAGGATGTTTCTCACTGGCCGGGTGGCCTTGGCCAAGTGAGTCTCCCGCTCTGAACCTCAGGTTCTTCATCTGTCAAATGGGACCAGGTCATGCGTGTGTCGCGGACAGAGCACAGCGGGGTAGTGAAGGTTGATCTAGTCCCCTTTCCCACTCCAGCTGGGAGCTGGCCCTTTAACACGGGAGGCAGGGCCAAGGCACACAGGAGGCTGCCGGGAGCTGGGCGGAGTTGGTGCCAGGTTAGGCTGGCGGGTAGCAGGTTGTGGCCGAGCTGGTCTAGGGACTGTTGGGCAGAAAGGTAAGGGGGCCTGGAGCTCAAATGAGATCCCTGGGGCTCTGCGTGCGTGTGTAAATGTGCCTGTAGAGTAGTCTGGAAAGTTCTGGGCTGAGTGGATGCAAGGTGAGAGAGGGTGGCCTAAGTCCTTTCAAAAATATTGACTCAGGGCGCCCAGCCTGCCTTGCAGAAGAAGGGGGGCAGGTTCTACTTGCCAGAGGGGCAGGGCTGGGTGTCCTGCCAGCCACAGGCAGCCTGGGCACCAGGGATCTGGCTGAGGAATGTCACCCAGGTGGCCTCTGGGGAAAAGCCAAAGGGATAAGGGAAGTGCAAAGGTAACTGATCTTTACCCAATTCATGGATGTGGCAGGTGAGACATAGTGATGAAAAGTGACTAGGCCAAGGTCATGTGTGCTGAGACCTGACCTCAAGCCCCAGGCTGCCCACTGCATTGCTTCCCAGCTGACAGGGCTGCCCACTGCATTGCTTCCCACTTTTGAAAGGGCTCCTACCTCAGCCCCAGTAACTGCCACTACGTGTCATTAGGCCAAGGCCTCGGGTTGGCCCCGGACTTCGGTCTAAGAGGACTGTACCCTTATCTGGGCTTGATAAAGGCAACTTGGGGCCTGTTCATTTGACAGATGCCTGAGTCCTCTTGTGGGAAGTTGGTATAACCG
>NW_011890606.1:5884-6854 GCF_000151845.1 Pteropus vampyrus
TATTATGCCCATTTTACAGATGTGAAAACAGGCATAGAGAGGTTGAGACACTTATCTGGGAAGTGTCTCAACCAGGAAGTCATAGCTGGTCTCCATTGGCCCCAAAGCCCACATGCAGAATGTGCCGTCCACTGGGCTCTGGGGTTGAGGAGAGGCCTGGGCCTGGGTATGCTGGGTTCAAGTGACCCAAAGGCTGCTCTCCCCCACTGCCAGCCAGAGAAGTGCCCTGGTTGGAACTGGGCAGAGGTGGCTTAGGCTTGGCCCTGTCTGGGGAATCCCAGGACCATCCCAACAAAGACAGGGGGTCAAACCCAAGAGCAAGAGGCCTGGAACCATCCCAACAGGGGTGGGTGTCGGGGTGTGGACCCCAGCGGGGAGGAAGGATGGACAAGAAGCTTGGGCTTGTAGTGGGTGGGGGAGGATGTAGCGCTCCTCCTACTGGCAAATAGTAGAACTGCAGGGGGCAACCCAATGTTTTTCTGCCCCTAAGACAAAAGAGGGGCTGCATTTGCTCCTTAAAAAATAAATAAATAAATAAATAAATCCTGTTTTTCCTCCCTCTTATTTCTTCCCTCTCTTCTCACCCTGACCCACTGTGTGTTCGCTACTCACCCACACCTTGCTTTAAAACCTCCCGTTGCTTCCCACTCCAGGTATAATTATAATAAGGTCCCAACTCTTCCCTATGGGCTGGCACGCCCCTGTCACGGCCCCGCCCACCTCTTGCTCCTGCGCCGGATCCCCTCTCCCGCCCCTGCAACCCCTAAGTTCATTTCTAGATTAGGGTGGTTCTCTCCGCTGTTCCGGCTGGAAGAATGCTTTGCCCTTAGCTTGCTTCTTGTCGTTCATCTCAGAGTTTCCGCTTTGAGAACTTCCCAATCAAAAGAGAACTAAAAATGACATCTTGCTTCCTGGCAATGTTGTCGGTTTGGCTCAAAGAAACTCTTATAAAAAGTCAAAAAAAAAAAAA
>NW_011890606.1:7424-7950 GCF_000151845.1 Pteropus vampyrus
GGGGTGTGGACCCCAGCGGGGAGGAAGGATGGACAAGAAGCTTGGGCTTGTAGTGGGTGGGGGAGGATGTAGCGCTCCTCCTACTGGCAAATAGTTAAATAAATAAATAAATCCTGTTTTTCCTCCCTCTTATTTCTTCCTTCTCTTCTCACCCTGACCCACTGTGTGTTCGCTACTCACCCACACCTTGCTTTAAAACCTCCCGTTGCTTCCCACTGCAGGTATAATTATAATAAGGTCCCAACTCTTCCCTGTGGGCTGGCACGCCCCTGGCACGGCCCCGCCCACCTCTTGCTCCTGCGCCGGAATCCCCTCTCCCGCCCCTGCAATCCCTAAGTTCATTTCTAGATCAGGGTGGTTCTCTCCGCTGTTCCCGCTGGAGGAATGCTTTGCCCTTAGCTTGCTTCTTGTCGTTCATCTCAGAGTTTCCACTTTGAGAACTTCCCGATCAAAAGAGAACTAAAAATGACATCTTGCTTCCTGGCAATGTTGTCGGTTTGGCTCAAAGAAACTCTTATAAAAAGTC
>NW_011890607.1:0-2331 GCF_000151845.1 Pteropus vampyrus
TCTAGGCCCGCACACTCCCAGCCCCTGGCAGCCACGAGTCTGCTTTCTCTGTCTGTGCACTTGCCTAGTCTGGATTTGCCTGTTTCGTATAAACGGAATCACAACGTGTGGCCTTTCCCGTCCGCCATCCTTCACTTAGCATCCGTTTCCTAAGTTTACAGTTAATGGAATAGCGTGTGTCAGTACTTCATTCTTGCTTTTGACTGAATAATGTTCCATCATGTGGTTGGATCACACTTTGTTTATCCACCGATCAGCTGATGGACATTTGGGTTGTTCTGTGTTTTGGCCGCTGTGAACATTCACGTACAAGTCTTGTGTGGACACGCGTTTCCAGGGCTTTTGGGTGTGCAACTTTAAGTGGAAGTGCGGAGTCACGTGGTGATGACGTGTTTAACTTTTTAAGGAACTGCCGGGCTGTTTTGCACAGCAGCTGCACCGTTTTACATTCTACCAGCAATGACCAAGGGTTCCAGTTTCTTCACAGCCTCACCAAAAATGTTTTCTTACCCAGTTTTTTTGTTCTAGCCATTCTAGTAGGTATAAAGTAGCATCTCACTGCGAGTTTGTTTCCAGTTTTGTTTTTTACGGGGCAAAAAATTTATTGAAACAGAAGAGATTAATTTGTATACTGTATGGGTTACTGAATGTCCCGATTTACAGTAGAACAGTCCCATAGGAAAGCTTATCTGATCCAGATTGGCACTTTTTACCATAATTTAGCTGGGTGTTTTTAAATCGAGATATAACTGATGTATACCATTACGTTAGTCTCAGGTGCACAACGCGATGGTGATTAGACGCTTGCATGCGCTCTGAAACGATCACAGTCAGTCTGGGCGACATTTATCATAATGTACAGCTGCAGTTTGTTCTCGTGACGGGAGCTTTTAAGATCACTGCCTTAGCAGCTTTCACGTACATAATGCAGTATTATTAATTATAGCCACTTGCTGTACATTATTGTATCCTCATGTCATGGTGGTTTCAGTCTGCTCTCTTGGTGACTAATAATGTTAAGCATCTTTTCACGTGCTTATTGGTCATTTTTGTGGCTTCTTTGGAGAACTGTATATGCAAATGGTTTGCTCATTTTTAAGTTGGGTCGTTTGTCTTTTTATTGTTGAGTCCATAAGACTCCTTTATGTATTCTGGATACTAGATCTTTATCAGATAGATGATTTACAAATATTTTCTACCATTCTCAGAGTCGTCTTTTCACTTTCATTATGGTGTCTTTTGCACAAAAGCTTTTTATTTCTATGAAGTCCAGTTTATCTATGTTTTTGTTTAGTTGTAGTGCTTTTGGTATGCTAAGAATCATTGCCTAATCCAAGGTTAGGAAGGTTTATACCTATGTTTTCTCCTGGAAGTTTTATAGTTTTAACTCTTAAATTTAGATGTTTGAGTCATTTGAATTAATTTTTGTATATGGTGTGAGGAAGGTGTCCAAATTCATTCTTTTACTTGTGGTTATTTAATTATAACAACACCATTTACTGAAAAGACTATTTCCTCATTAAATTGTTTCGACAGCCTTGTCAAAATCAATTGATCATAAACGTAAGGATTTATTACTGGACTCAGCTCTATTTCAGTGATTAGTATGTCTGTCATTATATCATACTGTCCTAATTATATGGTTTTGTTGTAAATTTTGAAATCAGAGAGTGACTTTTTCAAGATTGTTTTGGTTATGCTGTGTCCTTCATATATCCGTATGAATTTTAAGATCCATTTTTTAATTTCTGCAAAAAACATCATCTGGGTTTTGATAGGAATTGTGTTGACTCTGTAGATCAACTAGGCGAGTATTGCCGTCTTAACAGTATTAAATCTTCCAATCCATGAACATGGGATATCTTTGCATTTATGTAGATATATTTTAACCTCTTTCAGCAGTTTCGTAGTTTTCAGAGTATACATTTTATACTACTTTCGTTAAATTTATTCCTAAGTTTTTTATTCTTTTGGATGCTTCATGAATGGAATTGTTTCCGTAATTCCATTTTCAGGTTGTTCATTGCTAGTATAAGTTCGTATGTTGATCTTTTTCTTTTTTTGCATGTTGATCTTATATCTGGAAATCTCGCTAAACTTGTTAGTTCTAATAACTTTCCTGTAGATTCTTTAGGGCTTCCTATATAAGAGGTTGTTTCCTATCTGGATGTCTTTTATTTTTTCGTCTTGCCCAATTGCCAGGGCTGGAACCTCCAAGTGGTGGGAGTGGACATCCTCATCTCGTCCCTGACCGCGGGAGAAGGCGTCCCGTCTCTCCCCAGTAGGTTTGCTGTCAGCCACGAGCTTTGGTAGGTGCCCTTTTTCAAGTCT
>NW_011890607.1:3491-4834 GCF_000151845.1 Pteropus vampyrus
AGCCAGGGTTGCGTGGAAGACCGCAGAAGCCGCAGATTCCTCCTCCGTTCTCCACTTAGAGTCTGGAGTAAGCTCTAGGAAGCAGCGCCGGAATCGGAGGGAGAAAGCTCTGCTCGGAGCCCTCTCTCGACTGTTGTGACCAGCAGCCCTGCCCAGTCAAGTGGCCAGAGGACAAGCTCACGTGAACGGGCCTCGGCGCCGCGCTCAGACGGACGCGGTCGGGCTGAGCACTCCAAGGACTTCCGTCAGAGAGCACTCGGTTTCCCATCGGTCGGCTTTCCGCCTGCTGTAGGAGGAACTGTCTTTGTTGTGGAATTTACAGATACAAAATGTTTCTCAAGTTGGTTCCTTTGGGGGAAAAGATGAGGCTTTACATTGGCACCTCTTTGTATGGCACCTCTCCTGGCACCGCTCTGCCCCCGGAGGTAGGCATCAGGGGTGCTTCTCCCCACTCGACAGAGGGAGCATGTTACTCAAGATGGTCGAGTGACCCCGTGAGTGACCAAGCCTCGGCTTGGACCCCGGCCCGCTGTCCCAGCATGGTCCACGGGAGCCGGGACGGACCACTTAGATACCGAGATCCAAAGTGACCTCAGGCACTGTTGCCGACCACTCACTCACCTTTCCATCTGGTCCTCGTGACCCCCGGTGAGTGGGCGTTCCTGGCTCCCCGCCCCCCCCCGGAGAGAACCCTGGCTCCCCCCCCCCCCCCCCCCCCGGAGAGAACCCTGGCTCAGAGATGATCATGAAGCTGCCGGAGGCCGCAGGTGGCGGAGCTGGAATCCAGGAGTGGGTCACCCCAACTTGGCGCTGAGGACCGAGCCTGGGCCGGAGCGCTGACTGCAGGAGCCGCGATGGGCAGTGCGTCACCATGGTGTGCCACACACGCGGTGTTTTAGGAGAGAGCCCACCCGAATCTTAAAATTGCAGAAGGTCCTGGGAAGATGACGCCGCAGTAGCGAGGAGAGGAGGCTTCATGGAAAGGGCGCGAACAGTCAGGCCGGTTTGGTCAAGCCCAGGTATTAGAATGTGAGTGGGGCTCACGTGTTCTCATCATAACGGACCTCTTTCTGCTCATTTTGTGTATTCTCCAACGTGAGCCTCTTGGTCTGCGTGGCGGACGTGTTTGCATCTGAGACGAATGGAAGCGGGTGACGGACGCTAAGGGCACAGTGAAGGGCGCGACCGAATCTGTTCCGATCAGCCGCCGTGTCTCTATTTCTGTTTCCTGTTCTCCTCCTGTAGTAGTTTTGGGGTGAAGTTTTAACAAAATACTCAAAACAAATGACTCAGTTTCAGACTTGCTAACATTTAGAAGGATTTGGAGGAAATATTTATAGTTG
>NW_011890607.1:7219-9674 GCF_000151845.1 Pteropus vampyrus
AGGGTGTTCCAAGCCAAAGGAACCATGACGCACATGTGTCACGCAGTGACCAGAGAGGCACCGTCCTGCCGAAGCAGGGTTGCTCACAGGTGGGCTCGGCCAGGGCACCCTGTCACCAGAGCAGGGCCACTGCAAAGCTGGAAGCCAAGCTGAGTGGCGTAGTCAGACCTAGTGTAAGGAAGGTAGCCTGCTCGAAGGCTGTGACACAATTCCCAGTGAAAGTGTGGTCAGCCGAAGGCTGAAGGGGCCGATGAGAAGACAGGGAGACAGGTGCTGTGCGAGGACCCCGGAACAGGGCCGGCCTCACTTCAGGCCCCCAGGAGCCATGTATGGCTCATGGCTGCCGTACTGGACGGCACAGCCCTGGAGCTTGGGCGTCAAGGGCAGGGGAAAGGGTGCCGGCTGGCGGGGTGTGGTGAGTGGGACACCCTGTAATTACTATGGTCGTCTCATGGGATGAGGTGCCCCAGTGGACGGGCAGGGGCACGGTACGCTGATGGCCTCAGAGCTCTGGAGCTTTGCCCTCAGACCCCTTCTTGTCCTTGTCAGCCTTGTCTTCGCTGACCAAATGCAGGGGAAGCAGAAGTGCCCCGTTCTCCTGCAGTTTGGGGAGGAAACAGGTGGCTCTGACCAGCTCATCAGTGGCAGTCACCAGGCCCTGTCTCAGCACTCAAGCCCAGTGCCTGAGTGAGGGTCAGCTCAAGGACCACTCAGCTCTAGGGTCCCGGGGCCACCGGCTCCTTCCAGCCACACAGCAGTGCTGGCCCGGACCGCAGGACTGGGAGCTGTTTTATTTGGGAAGCAGATGGCATGTTCCTAAAATTCCCACCGAACGCCTCTGCTCCTACAAGGGAGGGTTTTGTACATGAGTCAGGCCGTGGCAAAGGCAGGGAGGGCAGAGAAGCTGGAATGGGAGACCGGAGCCAAACAGGCATCCCCTGGACCAGACGCACTCGCAGGGAGGTGTGTGGAGAACACACAAGCCACAGCAGCAGACGCTAGTCCAAAGCCTGACACCTGCAGGAGCGCGGCGCCACTCAGCCTCTGGGACCCTGGGCCTCCAGCTCTGTGCCAGACGGATGGCGACGGGGCCCCAGCACAGTAATGAAAACAGATAAGATAAAATGGGGAGTCCCACAGCCATCATCTCAAGGAAAGAAAGCACTATGGTTACCCGTAAGGCTCCAATTACACGGAACCCTAGAACAGGACAAACAAAACGAATCTTTGGCAGCAGAAATCAGGTCCCTGGTCGCCTGGGTCGGGGGAATGACTGTCAAGGGGCACGAGGCTGCTTCCCCGGGGATGAGGGTTTGTGGAAACCCAGGCGTGGCACACAGGCGACCTGAACCGTTACTGTGCGTGAACTTCTCCTCAAGGAAAAGCGGTAAATACATGTTGACGTATATAGGGGACTCTGTAGCAATGTCTGCAGCTTACTTTGAGGTGCATTCAAAAGTAAGGGGGATTGATGGGTATATAAACAGACAGACGGACAGATGAAAAGGCAAGCAGGTAAAACAGTGTTGGTAATGGGTAACTGGCTGTTCCCTGTAAAGTTTTTTTAGTGTTTTGTATGTTTCACAGTTTTCATAGTAAAATGAGGATAGGATTGTCAATAACGTATATAAAGTATTTGGCTTAAAGAAAACTCATAGTTGATGTTAATTCACTTCCTCTACTTTGCAGCACATTCAGGGTAGCAAAAAAAACCCTAAAATACTCATTCAAAAACACTTTGCCCATATAAAATGGAGAGAAGCCATACACCCAAGAGCAGGGACTTGTGGGACCTCGTTTAGTTGGATGTAATAGTGTTTCTTCCCGCTCTGAATCTCCGTTTCCCCAGCAGGGATCACGATTGGCTTTTCTGGGTGTCCTTAGGCACGCTTGGCTTTTCTGGGTGTCCTTAGGCACGCTTGGCTTTTCTGGGTGTCCTTAGGCACGTGTGCTCATGCTGACTGCAGCACGCAGCCCGACGTCTGTGAAGCCGGACACCAGAGTCCCGTCTCCTCCTTATGTTCTTCTAGCAAGACTGACAGCTGGCACTTAGGCATAGCCCTCCTGAGTCCAAGGAGATCGGATGTGTAAGATGCCCAGCACAGTTCACATACACAGTAGGGGCCATCCCCTGGACATGACATCCGAAGCTGTAGACTAGTGAAATTAAATGGACTCCTGATTCCAGCCAAGCAGAGTGACAGAGACCAGGGATACCCTCCTGCCTGAAACAACTAAAACTCCAGACAGAATATATGAAACAAGACCCAAATCAGACTTCGAGGGATTAAAATTGAGTGTCTGAGATGAAAAATACACCGGACCAGATTAATGGCAGTGTAGATGTTGCAGAAGAAAAGATTAGTGAACTCGAAGACGTAGCAACAAAAAGCATCCAAACCGAAACAGAAAAAAGCCTGAAAAAAAATTCAGAGCATCAGTGAGCAAGAGACAC
>NW_011890607.1:14804-17495 GCF_000151845.1 Pteropus vampyrus
CGAAGGGAGTGGCCGGGCAGACTGCTGTTGGTTCCGGCAGCGTCAGCGTTGCCTGGGGCCCTGGGTTTTTCAGAGCTCTGGGGTGATCGGGACACACCCAGTGCCGAGAGCCATGGGTTCACGGGTAGGTCATCCCTCCAGCCCCACCCTCAGGGGACGCCCATGTCCCCTGTCCATTTTCCTTCCATGCTCAGAGCATCTGTGAAGTCACGCTCTGGATGCTGCGGGCTCCCTGTTACACATCAGCCGTTTGGTGAACGTGCTGCTTCCTACAGCAGCGATAAGCCCCAGAATGGTGTCCAGCCCTGTCTTGAAGACAATTAAATTTTTTGCCACCTGTTGTCTTTCTCTGTAGCTGATTTTCGTTGAGCACTCTCCTCACACCCTGTTCCTGAGAAGCGTCGCCCCTCCCTGGGGTGTTTGACCTAAGCCTCCTCTCCCCTGGGAGGCCGTGGTTCCCAGGAACAGACCACTGGGTGCAGACGGCTGCCCAAGCATAGCATCTGGTGACCTAGGGGTAAAAGTCAGGCACCCTGTCCCAGCCAACACGCACATGCTCCCAAGACACTCACTACCAGCCCAGGAGGGTCTATGTGTGATCCTGGAGGGGTGAAGCACACGGTCACCTCCAGGGACCTCCTGTCTGGAGGGGCAGACCCGGAGCCTGCCTGTGCAGTGGCCAGCCAGCAGAGCCTCAGTGCTGGCTGTCCGTGAGGCCGCAGCCCTGTGACAGGCTATCGGAGACCCAAAGTGGCCAGTGTACCTGGGATCAAGTTTCTGCTGATCAACTTGTGTCAACTCTGGAGCCCTGATGCTCACCACAAGCACAGTCGGCCGGGCTGGTGTCAGTGAGTCTCAAGTGGTGGACAGAGAGGCGGTCATAGTTGGCTTTGCCAGCTCCCACTCAGGAGGAGGAGAACGTGATCGCTGCCCAGGAAACCTGTGTCTGAGCGCAGCCCCTGCAGTTAGCAGAGGCCATGCGTCCTGGGTCCTGGTCACACTCCAGATCACATGCAGACGCCTAGGAAATCGCCGGAGCCACTGCAGGGGTCACGGGGGCAGCGCCCTCTGGCTTCACAGTCAGGCAGCTAGGAGAGGGAAGCAGGAACCTGGCCCCTGTTGGCCTCACTCACCAAAGTCAGAAGAAGACATTTTTAGCCATAGCACGCACTCTTCAGATAAAATCCTGTGCTTAAGCCAGATGTGTTTGACAAGTGACAGCAGAGCTGCTCCCAGGGGGCTGCCGGGGCACCTTCCGCAGGGATCCCAGGCCAGCGCCAGGGTGCACCCGCCTGGGACAAAGACCACGGGTCTGCACAGCGACAGGGACTCAGCAGCACAGGCCCGGCGTGGCCAGAACACGTGCCCGGAGTCAGCGTGGAAACCCAGCCAGAGGGGCCTCGCAGGACATCTGGCTCACCTGGCTGAGGGGGAAGGCGTCTGCCTCGGGTCGCACGCCACGTGGGAGGCAGAAGATGGCAGCGTCCAGGCCTCCCGGCCCCGCCCCCGTCTGCTGGTCCTTCAGCACAGGCCTGTTGGCGCTGGTGCCGGGCTCCCAAGCCTGTCTGAAGTTAGGGTGGACCAGGAGCTGGACGAGGATCTGCCACAGGAGACAACTGAAGACACCGCACAAGTCAGAAAGCACAGCCACCGTAAGGGCCAGGTGACGAAGGACCTGACAAACCCCACAGCTCAGTAGCCCGAGAACAGCACTGCGAAGCATCGGAGAGCATACCCCAGACCCCGAACCCTCGAGAAAAAGTGACGTCCACGATGTGTCACACCCATGAGGTGGTTTGGAGGGTAACTAAACAGAGGGCAGGACGGAAGAGGGAGGTGGCTCGGAGGGAGGAAGGGTGGCCCAGGGAGCACGCCTGGCACTCGGGGTCGTGTGTGCTGGACCGGCGTGGGTTCCAGAGACATCTTTCCCGCGTGCTTTGTGCCGTCGCGTTACAGGCTCTCAGCTTAATCTGCCTCGTGTTCCCGAAACGTTCCTGCTGCATCTTATCCAGGTTCATGTAAGGTCCACACCAACACGATCCGTCTGGATAAACGTGTCCTCTGGCTGCGACACTTCCCATTCTGTTTTCCTCAGCCTGGACGTACTGCCGCTCTGGCTGAGCGGTGTGTGCGCGTGCACCCCTAGACACGTCAGCGCCAGACCCGCCCGGCTCAGGCATCGGCAGGCCCCCCGTCTCTCAGCGTCAGTTTTGTCTGTTTGCTCACCCAGAAGATGAGGGCGTTGGGCTTAGCTGGCTCCTAGGTCCCTTTCAGCCCAAAATTGCTTTGGTAAGCCCTGGAAACGGAAAAGCCAGAGCTTTTGTTAGTGGGAAGCATTGTTTTCTCTTGCGCTTGGACATATTTGTACTGCCCTTCATCTCCAAGTTCCTGTTTGGGGTACCTGGGCTTTGCTGTCCCCAGGGCCAGTTTCATGGGCATTTCGTGAGAAGCTCCGTGAGCCCACCACACTTGGAGCAGTACAGCTGTGAACATGAAAAGCATCATGGGTTCTCTCTGAGTCTGCCTGGGCTAGAGGCCACTCAGGTGGTGGGGGCAGACGGGGGACAGCTCAGTGGGATGAGCCCGGTGGGTGCCACTTTACGCCAATAGATGGGGACAGGGGTCCCTCAGAGGCTGCTGGAGCAGGCAGTTTGTGAGCGGGGAGCAGTTGGAAGGCAGGGTGAGAAGCCC
>NW_011890607.1:18874-19598 GCF_000151845.1 Pteropus vampyrus
CTCCCTTTGTTAAAAAGTTGTAAAATATACACGACGTAAATTGACCAGTAGTGTCATTTAGTGTAGTCACAGTGTGTGCAGCCTTTGTCACCGTCCAGCTCCAGAATGTTCTCATGCCCACAGGGAGCCCCGGACTTAGGAGCAGTCAGTCACCTGCCGCTCCCCGCCCCTCCGGCCCCTGGCAGCCACTAATCTGCCATCTCTCGCGTGGATTCCCCCCCACATGTGGCGTCTGCGTGGCGTCGTGGAATTCGCGTCCTCTGCTCAGTGTCCTGTGGCCGAGGTTCATCCGTCCGTGTCGGGATCAGCCCTTCCTTCCTTCCCATCGCCGAGCCATTCCGTGGCTGGCAGGCCTTGTCTTGCTGTGCTTCGTGCCTCTCCGATGCTCTTTCCATCCACGTCGAGGCAGGACCCTTCTCCAGCAAAAAGAGCACGACTCGCCGAAGGCTCAGATGATGGCTAGCAAGTTTTATCAAAGTACTTTTTAGTTAAGGCGAACGCATCGTTTGCGACGTTTTGCTGTGGCACAGTTGATAGCCTGTAGTGTCATGTAACGTAGCTTTCACACGCCCTGGGAAACCAAACAGTCCACGTGACTCGCTTTATTGCGGTGGCCTGGACCAGACCCCCAGGGCCTCCGCGGCGTGCCCGAGGCTAAGCCACGTTGTGTTTACCCGGTCGTCAGGTGATGGGCATTTGGGTGGTTTCCACCCCTGGGCTATTG
>NW_011890608.1:0-671 GCF_000151845.1 Pteropus vampyrus
TTTTTAACATGAAAGTCACATTAAAGTTATTTCATTATCAAAAGATAACTGCCAGGAGCTCTGGACTGGAATATTCTCATCTCACCGTCAGAACTTACTGTACTCTCCTCAGGCTGATACTTTTGCAAGGTCTTTCCTGATGGGTATAAAACGAAATCGGACAGAGCGCTCCGCCTTGGTCACACGTCTGCTAATTACTTTCAGTGGCAGGAGGCTCCTGTTGGAGACTTTCTGTGATTGCGTGTTGTCGTCTGTTGGAGCCCTAACGGGGAGAAGACGCACAGACCCTGTCTTCGTCCATTTCGGCTGCTGTCCCCAAACGCCGCAGACTGGGAACTTACGAGAAACAGACATTGGTTTTTCACAGTGTCAGAGGCTGGAAGGCCGAGGTCGGTGCCCGCGGATCGGGGAGAGCGGGAGCAGCGACCTCCGTGGGGCCCGCTCAGGAGGGTCCACCCTGGCGGCCCGAGCCCCTCCCAGGGGCCCAGCCTGCTAGACCACGACGTTGGGCACATGAGTTTGGGGCGCGTGGACCACGACGTTGGGCGCATGAGTTTGGGGCGCGTGGACCACGATGTTGGGCGCATGCACGTTCAGGCCAGAGCCAGTTTTGCGGTTCAGAGCCGCGCTCAGGGACGGGGCTGGCGGGCGGCGCGGGGTCCGCCTTGCGC
>NW_011890608.1:721-1724 GCF_000151845.1 Pteropus vampyrus
TTTTTAACATGAAAGTCACATTAAAGTTATTTCATTATCAAAAGATAACTGCCAGGAGCTCTGGACTGGAATATTCTCATCTCACCGTCAGAACTCACTGTACTCTCCTCAGGCTGATACTTTTGCAAGGTCTTTCCTGAGGGTATAAAACGAAATCGGACAGAGCGCTCCGCCTTGGTCACACGTCTGCTAATTACTTTCAGTGGCAGGAGGCTCCTGTTGGAGACTTTCTGTGGTTGCGTGTTGTCTGCTGGAGCCCTAACAGGGAGAAGAGGCACAGACCCTGTCTTCGTCCATTTCGGCTGCTGTCCCCAAACGCCGCAGACTGGGAACTTACGAGAAACAGACATTGGTTTTTCACAGTGTCAGAGGCTGGAAGGCCGAGGTCGGTGCCCGCGGATCGGGGAGGAGCGGGAGCAGCGACCTCCGTGGGGCCCGCTCAGGAGGGTCCACCCTGGCGGCCCGAGCCCCTCCCAGGGGCCCTGCCTGCTAGACCACGACGTTGGGCACATGAGTTTGGGGGCGCGTGGACCACGACGTTGGGCGCATGAGTTTGGGGCGCGTGGACCACGACGTTGGGCGCATGCACGTTCAGGCCAGAGCCAGTTTTGCGGTTCAGAGCCGCGCTCAGGGACGGGGCTGGCGGGCGGCGCGGGGTCCGCCTTGCGCCCCAGGCCCCGGGTCCGCCGGCAGAACCAGCGTAAGGACTGCGGACGTCCTGGGTGTCCCTACACCAGTCCTCTCGCGGGCCCCGCCCGCCTTCGGGGCGCAAAAGCGCATGAGCACCTAAGTCGGGAGTGCGTGCCTTCGCTGTGTCCCAAGGCGCCGTGAAAACGAGGGACAAGGGATTAGGCAGGGCGCGTGGACGCTCGGGAGGCAGTGCCCACGCCGCCCCCCCGCGGCTCCCAGGCTTTCGGTGAGTGACCGCCTGGGGCCTCGGGGGAGCAGGGGGTGCATGGACAGCCGCAGACTCACCTCCTGGTCACTGTCTGACGCCAGATCC
>NW_011890608.1:1774-2467 GCF_000151845.1 Pteropus vampyrus
CCCCAAACGCCGCAGACTGGGAACTTACGAGAAACAGACATTGGTTTTTCACAGTGTCAGAGGCTGGAAGGCCGAGGTCGGTGCCCGCGGATCGGCGAGGGCGGGAGCAGCGACCTCCGTGGGTTCCGCTCAGGAGGGTCCACCCTGGCGGCCCGAGCCCCTCCCAGGGGCCCTGCCTGCTAGACCACGACGTTAGGCACATGAGTTTGGGGGCGCGTGGACCACGACGTTGGGCGCATGAGTTTGGGGCGCGTGGACCACGACGTTGGGCGCATGCACGTTCAGGCCAGAGCCAGTTTTGCGGTTCAGAGCCGCGCTCAGGGACGGGGCTGGCGGGCGGCGCGGGGTCCGCCTTGCGCCCCAGGCCCCGGGTCCGCCGGCAGGACCAGCGTAAGGACTGCGGACGTCCTGGGTGTCCCTACACCAGTCCTCTCGCGGGCCCCACCCGCCTTCGGGGCGCAAAAGCGCGTGAGCACCTAAGTCGGGAGTGCGTGCCTTCGCTGTGTCCCAAGGCGCCGTGAAAACGAGGGACAAGGGGTTAGGCAGGGCGCGTGGCCGCTCGGGAGGCAGTGCCCATGCCGCCCACCCGCGGCTCCCTGGCTTTCGGTGAGTGACCGCCTGGGGCCTCGGGGGAGCAGGGGGTGCATGGACAGCCGCAGACTCACCTCCTGGTCACTGTCTGACGCCAGATCC
>NW_011890608.1:3243-6183 GCF_000151845.1 Pteropus vampyrus
GCCACCATCTTCTGTAGCATCCCCATGGGCCAGCTCCATACGTCACATCCGTGCCTGCATATTTCAACTGATACCAAACTTTCTCTTGTTTCTTTGAACTTCCTATGCAAAACTCATACGTAATTCCCCTTTCTCAGACAGCTGCCCAGCCCCCCGCAGCCCTTCACCTACTCAGCGCGTCCATCTCTCAAGACTCAGCTGCAAAGTGCCTTCATAAGTGAGAAGGACCTAACTCCTGAGCTGGATGAGGATCCTAGTGACAGATTCTTAAAAACCAGAGCTGCCTTTATATATTGTCATTATTTCTAAATGTGGATTTCCTGCTAGACTTGGGAGGGCGGCATATCTGCACGTTACTGTTGCAAGTATTACCCTCAACTAAATGTTTGCTATATCAGTATCAGTTTTTTTAACAAACGGAAACCACACAGCATTCCTGTAAACTATTCTAGATCAAGATGTCAAAAGAATGCATGCTTTAATATGTACATGATAATGTGTGTTATAAAATATCTTTTATTATCTTCTAAGGTAATTTCGATGGGAAAAGTTCTGAAAATAACTTTTTTCCCTGTAATTTTTTTAAAAATTAAAAATACCATGCTTCTTTGAATAATAAAGACTATCTAATTTGAGTAAAATACTGTGACAGCTTTTACCATGTTATTTGACATATTTTGAAATCCAATTTGTGTTGTTATATTTAGACTTTAGAAAAATTACTGAGTAAGGAATAGATAACATAGTTTATTATTTTGAGTAAAACTTAGCCACCTTGTCTTTAAGAGTCAGGCAAAAGAGAAAAAAGAAAAGTTCATTTTTATAAGTTATTAACTGCATGAAATCTTCATGATTGAGGCATTCTAAATTATTACCATTCTTTTGATAAGATCCCACACAATTGTAATTAATATATTCAATATATTTATTAGAACAAGTGGTATAGACAGAAGCATAATGCATCACTTATATTTAATATGTATTCTACATGATATAGAAACCAGTTTTATCTATATTTTCTAAAGAAATAAAAGCTTATTTCTCTTTTTACTGGTAACAATGCTCAACATGTTTTGAAAAGATTTTTGACGGAGTCTCATTGCTAAACATAGACAAGGATTTTGGTCTTACTCTAAATCATAGTCATTCTTTGAGGAATTGTTCATATTCAAAGGTGATTGTGCATCTGAGAAACAAAATGATGTTTCCCAGAAGGAGACCAACATGTTCAGTATTAAGCAATTAGGATGTGTTATTTCATTCTTTTTATTACAGTGGCTTAACTTGACTATTGTTAGCACAAAAGACAACCCGTACAAGACTGATTAGACATGGAAATGAATAACATGCTAGTATGAGCGCAGCCTTTTCGTAATGTTAAGTCCAGTTGCAAATGGAATTTGTGGTTCGGGATAACACTTTCCCGACAATGAAGTCATTTGGATTCATCTCTACTTTTGAAGAAAGTGCAAAATTGTGATTACAACCTTTTATTCCAGAACTTGTCTCCCCTGTGACAAAGAACCTCCGTCCTTTCAATAATGCTCATCACCACATCACAGCGCCAAATAAACAAAACAGAAATGGGCAAGATGTTAGTGTACGAATGATTGATGAAGCGTGGAGATTGGGAACTGCCCACTCATACAAAGACGGAATCTTCCCGAACAAATTTGTACAAAATGATCTCTACAAATATGTGCAGTCATAAACTACACACGCACACACACCCACACGCACACAGACGCACACGTATACATGCCATGCCAGCTCGTGGCCATGTCGATAAGGTCACACACAATCATCTGCTGTTACCATTAGTGTTGAAGTTGTCACAGCTGGCGGTTAACCAAAGAGCAGGTATTAAGAAATAGCACCTGATGCCTACAGTGATGTTGTACAATGTCAGTGCTGTATGTACTATAGAAACTCTATTTTTTAAGTGCATGAGCGTCACTGGAAACTAGAATCAAATTTTAAAATGACTAATTTGCAATCATGTACGAAAAGCATGTAATCAGAGAACAATACTGCGCAGAGCCAGCATTGTCATTTAAAAAAATATACAGTAATAGGAAGGGCTCAAAGGAGAAAGTTTGAAATGCAAGGATTTTTAAATCAATGTCATACCATATAACTAAGCAAAATTTTATTTTAAGCATAAATTTCCAAAGAGGGCAAACATTTTAAAGTGCCGGTCACAAAGCTCGTAGTAAACGAGGTAAAGAAAGATAAATCGTAGGAAACTGTCTGCAGCGTTCCTTTTATGGGGCTCGCTAAAATGCTCGCGAGGACACCCGCCCTTTGGCGCGTGCCTCCGCCTCCGCCTCCGCCTCCGCCTCCGCCTCCGCCTCCGCCTCCGCCTCCGCCTCGCTGCAGGCGCCGGGCCTGTCCCGGAGCATCCCTGGCTCCCCGCACCTGTCCTTTGTGGTGTCCTCCCCAGAGCCGCCTGGACGTGCCTCTACTGATCACTCAATAAATGGAGAACACATTCAAGGAACAATTGCTCTGATCCGTGCTCTGGAAAAATCAGAATAATTTTAAGTAAAACTTTCTTAAAACCTTTCTGCCCTCTGCTGACTCTCGCCCTCACCGTCCTGAGTTTTCTCCACCGCTGGGCGTGGGTGGGAACTTTGATCAAGGGACCGGTGAGCAGTCACTTTGGAGAGCACTGCCTCGGGACTGTGCCCCGGGCAGAGGTCAGGGTGCACACTCAGGGGCCAGGAGGCCGCTTGTCAGAAGAGGCAGTGCATGCCGACAGCATTCGTCCCCGGGCGCACCGCGGTAGGCCGCGTCCTCGTGCTGGGATTTCAGACACGCGGGAGAGGCAGCGCCTGGCCCGTTTGGGTACTAAGGGCTTTCGCCAGCGTTGTGTGGCAAAGCCCACTCCACCTGTGCAAAGGGCAGCCCTTTGCGAAGCGCAGAGGGCATTTCAGGGTG
>NW_011890609.1:0-407 GCF_000151845.1 Pteropus vampyrus
GGCACGTGACTGGCGGCTGTGAGGGTTCAGAGGTGAAGAGCTGGATCCTTCCCACGAAACCAGACACGTCACCATTGGTTCTGTCGCTTGAGGCATGCAAGGCCGTGCGCCTTCGGGGTCTTCGGGGCCTGCTTCTGTGGGCAAATGAAGTGATGGCACCGGGCCTGGTGCCACCACCGCCGCCGCCACTTGTGCAGAGTTCCAGTGGTCTTCAGAGAGCTTACCGACCTGAGGGACAGGCCCTGTCCCCAGCAGGCCCGGGGAGTGGGGCACTCAGGTCATCGGCTCCTCGTATTGGGGTAGTTCCTTCATCTTGCTCCTAAAAGGGGGTGACTCGGACGTGTCTTCCATCTGCCCAGCCTTGCCCTGCTACCAGGTGCTGATGGGGGAGGCCCACGCCAGGGACA
>NW_011890609.1:2153-2485 GCF_000151845.1 Pteropus vampyrus
CCTCTGCCAGTGGGGCAGCCCAAGGAAGGCCGGGTGTCCTGCGGAGAAGGTCAGTGGCCTAGGAGGCGCCTAGGCCCTGTCCTCCTGTGTGACCCCAGGAAGCGCCCTCTCTCCGTCAGGTGGAAGGGCTCCACCGGGGTGTCAAAGGCCTTTCTCGAAATTCTTCTCTAATTTTCTGACATATTTAGATGTGAAACTTCTGAAAATGGTGAAGTAATAGAAAAACATTCACTCACAAAAAAAAACAAGAACAACTTAGTAACGTGGGTCAAGATTGAGACTTACATGTTTAGCATCCTTTACAGTTATAAAGTCACTTAAAGTGTCCTCTT
>NW_011890609.1:2535-3750 GCF_000151845.1 Pteropus vampyrus
TCGTCTGTGCCCCTGACTGCAGAACGAACAGCTCTTGGGCTGTGCAATAAAGCAGGTCGCCAACCTCTCCCGAGTGTGGCCCGCATCATTTCTGAATATCTGAGGGCCCGGAATCTGCCCACTCCGCACCTGGCGTGGGCGATGACCCGCTTCCTACGTGAGGCAGAGGGACAGTGAACAGAAGGAACTGGCTCCCCAAGGCCAGAGAGGAGCCAAAAGAAGTTTGGGGACAGGGAGGTGCATAGAGGAGGGACCAGGCCCCTGAGGGCCTGAGCATGGTTTGCAGCTCCAGAGGCAGAGCTGAGAGCCCAGCATAGAATACTGGAGGACCCTGAGGCCAGGGGCGGGATGCAGAGTGAGAAGAGCCTGGATGAAGCCCTGGGGCGAAGACTGGTACTCGCAGGTGGGCAGGGGGAGACCAGCACGGAGGAGGGTGCGAGAGGCCGAGGCAGGAGGGGCCTCTGAGCCTCAGATCAGGTCCCGAACTGGAGGAAGTGTGATTCAGGAGCAGGGCGTGGTCCTGGCATCATCGATCCCCTGTGAAATCGAGGAGGGCGTGAGGAAGACAAGCAGCAGCCCAGGGGGACCCGTGCACCCTCTGAAAGACCTAGAGAGCCGGAACGAAACAAGGGGATCTTGGGTCAGTTTTCCCAGGTCCCTGCAGGTCAGGCCGTGGGCCTGGGGGACGCAGCCTTGGAGCTGTATGAAAGCAGGCCCCGCCTCCTGGGCCACCTGCTCCCCCAGCTGGTTCCCCCCTGGTGCCTCAGGCCTGGGAGCCTGTGGATCAGTGGCCCAGGCCCGGGGAGGGGGTTGGGGGGTGTCTCACAGATGGTTGCCTCCAGTGCTGGGACCCCTGCCCTGGGCTGTCGGCTTTCTGTCTGTGTTGGCCTAAGCTCCCTCTCATCCTCCTGGGATGTGGGTGTCTGTCCCTGAGTTCTCCCCGAATCACCCAGGGAGGTGGGGTCCTGGGCAGTGCCCCCTGCTCAAGCTGGCCGCTCCCTCCCCAGTGCCGTGACTTTCCCGTCCCTTTCTGTCGCCTGTCTCCTGGGCGGCATTTAAGGAGCAAGGACAGGGGCCAAGAGTTTGGGTCCGTTGAGTTCCTGCCAGGATCTGGTGCCCGCCCACTCTGAGAGGACGCGTTCCTGCTGGAGCTTCCCCCACGGGGCCCTGCGGGGTGAGCGGGTTTCCTCAAAGATGAACACGGCGGGCGTCAAA
>NW_011890609.1:3800-4657 GCF_000151845.1 Pteropus vampyrus
TGGTTGCCTCCAGTGCTGGGACCCCTGCCCTGGGCTGTCGGCTTTCTGTCTGTGTTGGCCTAAGCTCCCTCTCATCCTCCTGGGATGTGGGTGTCCCTGAGTTTTCCCCGAATCACCCAGGGAGGTGGGGTCCTGGGCAGTGCCCCCTGCTCAAGCTGGCCGCTCCCTCCCCAGTGCCGTGACTTTCCCATCTCTTCCTTCCTGTCGCCTGTCTCCTGGGCGGCATTTAAGGAGCAAGGACAGGGGCCGAGAGTTTGGGTCCGTCGAGTTCCTGCCAGGATCTGGTGCCCACCCACTCTGAGAGGACGCGTTCCTGCTGGAGCTTCCCCCACGGGGCCCTGCGGGGTGAGCGGGTTTCCTCAAAGATGAACACGGCGGGCGTCAAAGCCGCGAAACCAGCGTTTACTCTGTGCAACCAACAGTGGGGCGGTCCGAGTGTCGCCTTCCGATTTGCTGGGGTGACTCGGTTGTTTAAAGGAAGAACGAGGGAGCAGGAGGGGTGAGTGGGGCCCAGACAGCCAGGAAAGTGGAAAAGCACAAAGGGTCGGTCAGTGTGGGTGCAACTAGGCCAGCTGTGTCGCCCGCGGAGACTGGGGGACAGAGGCGGGCCTTCCCGGTTTCAGGGGAACAGTTTCAGGTCCTTAAACATTTCTGGGTTGCAGGAGGTACATGCGTATGTATCTCAAAGGGACAGAGGAAGGATTCACAATCATAAGCCTTTTTATTTTATTTTATTTTTTTAGCGAATGCTCTAGAAAGGGCGGAGGGGCAGGGGCTCAGCGGACTGTGGTCAGGTATTGACTGGCACGGACAGGAAGTTCTTCGGGCACCCCAGAGCTTTCTCAGGCGGGAACTCA
>NW_011890609.1:7302-9436 GCF_000151845.1 Pteropus vampyrus
CCAAGAAGATGTAACAATTCTTAACATGTATGTGCCTAACAAGAAAGCATCAAAACATGTGAGGCAAAAACAGATAGAACTGCAAAGGAAAATGGGTATATTCACTGGATAGTTGGAGACTTCAACATCCCCCTATCGGAAACAGAAGCATACACGTACATTCTCACGTGTATTTATATGTACGTATGTTCTTTCCTTTTCAAAACACAAAGCCGACACTGTTTTCTACTTTTTTTTTTTTTTTGCACTGGATAATATATCTTGAAAAATCAATTCATATTAGCATGCTGATTCTTTATTTTAAAAAATATATTAATAATATTTCATCATATGGGTTACCATGATTTAATACACTGGGCTTGTCATTAGACTTCTTATTCCGTTCCGTTAATCTGGTCCTCGATACACTGCACAAGTGCACAATGTTTCAACTGTAGTAGCTTTACTTATATTTTTATATGTCGTAGAGTTTGTTCTTACCTACTCCTAACCATTACTATTCTTTGTCTGAATTTTTCTAGCTATTCTTGCTTATTTTTTCTTCTGAACTTTAGAATCACCTAGTTTGTTCTAAAAAGTTCTTATTGGGATGTAATTAAATACATAGATTAATATTTTTATACAGAACTAATATCTTTAAGATATTAAGTCTTCCTAACCCTAAACATGATATGCTTTTTTATTTGTTTAGGTATTCTTTTTGTAGTCCTCAGTGTTTAGAGGTTTATTTTTTTCACATGGATTTTGTACATTTCTTGTTAAGCTTTTTCCATGATGTTTAATCTTTATTGCTAGCAAAACCGAATATTTCCTTCTCCTGTATTTTCTAAATGGTTGTTTGATTTCTATATATTAATATTAAACCCAGCCACCTTACTGAATTATTTTGTTTATAATGGTTTTTTCAGTTTGTAATTTTGTGTCTCCTGGTTTTGCACCCCAGTGCCTCTGGGTTAACGCTGCAAAGAGACCAGCTCTGTGTCCATCATATAGGGACCCCCATATATCAATACAACTTACAAATCATTTGTAGTTCCTCCCACCTCCTACGTTAACACACTGTGTGACTGTATAACAGAGAAACCAATACCTCCATATCTGAGGTATGGAGAGAATCAAATAAGATTAAAAATAACTTTGATAAAGTGTAAGGATGTATACTTTTGATGAGGGGGTTCTAGTTTTAGCCCGAGCTGAAGAATTGGACCAGCCTGTTGTTGATTTGCTTGGGCCCAGAGGAAGGGCACTGGAAGGAGATGGAAAAAAGAGATGAACAGGGAATGCTCGAGGCTCGATGGTGCCCCTGGCCTAGACCCTTGAATTTGTCTCACTCTAGAGGTGGAAAGCAGCTCAAGGCAGCCTGCGAGACCAGAGCCGGGCGTTTTGGTGCCCAGGTGGGACCAACGAGGGAGAGAGAGAGGCCTTCTCTGCATAGCGCACTGTGTGGCGCCTTTGGCCTGTGGACAGTTCTTTGGGGAGGCGGCAGAGCTCTGAGTGTCAGCGAACTGCGGGAATTTGCCCCAGGAAACATCTTGAGGTGGGGATCCTGAAACTGACGTGCTGGGTTGTGACAGCCTGCTGAAACGTGAAAGGGTTAAAGGATAATTAAAACCTGAAACTGGACAAGGAAGTCTATACCTTAGGCCTAGTTTCCGGAACCCCTAACTACATTCTGTTAATCATAAAACTTGTAACAATGAGCTCACACGCTAACTGCCAATTTTAGCCTTTGTAACCCTGTTTGCTTGCGTGGCATGAAAAATAATCAACTGTATATAAGCTGAAAATTACTGTTTGGCCATCGCCCATGAGAATACTGGCTATTGCCCATGGGAACATAGGCAATCACCCATAGGAACATAACATTCTAACAACAAGCTTTCTGCTTCTGTACTCCCCGCTTGCACACCTGACCAGTGGGTTGACAGTTAGTGAGTAGGAGAGAAATAGACCTTTGTGTTTAAGATAGAATGAAGAATGGGATTTAGGGCTTAAAAACCTTGTATCTTGGCATTTTGGGGCTGCTCCTTTGTACAGGACAGCCGCCGGCTAATAGACAGCCTTTGAGAGCATACTTGGTTTGGTCTAATCTATACAGGCCACAACAGGGTGAGCCCTCAAGCCAGGAAAACCC
>NW_011890610.1:0-1012 GCF_000151845.1 Pteropus vampyrus
CAGCAGAATACTCCTCGGGGACTCAGCGCTGCTCACACTGCATGCATCATTTGACCCAACCAAAGTTGCTTCCCCTCATGTCTTCCTCGATTCCTAAATGGCACTGCCCCAGCCCACTTACTCACCCTCACTCCTCTTCCCTCACTGCTTCTGTTCCAGCTCAGACCTCCTTGGCACCAGCCTCTGCTGGTAACTCTGACTCTGTCTCCTCATTCCCAGGCTATCAACTCTTGTTTGATAGTTATTTTCTACAACACATATATGGTTCAAACCTTCAGTGGCTCCCAGTTTCTACAAGTTTTAATCCAACTTTTTTTTAAAGAAAAAAATTTTTCTAAGAAAAAATGTTTTTACTAAATAACACTTCTTCAGCTCATCAAAATACAAAATTGTTTGGATCATAAACTCTTCAGTTATAAATTGCTCTTCCAATATTATAGGTTGCATTGAGTCATGCTTTATAATTTTTGTCTATATGAGGGCTCAGAATTAGCAGAGATGTAAAAGCTTGTTTTCCTTTTTTAAATTTTTCAGTTACTGTTGACATTCAATGTTATATTAACTTTAGGTATCCAAAGTGATTCCCTCAATAAGTCTAGTACCCACCTGACACCATACATAGTTATTACATTATTATTGACTTTATTCTCTATGTTGTACTTTAAACCCCCATGACTATTTTGTAACTACCAATTTGTACTTCTTAATTCCTTTATCTTTTTTACCCAGCCCCCACCCCCCCCACACACTTGGCCACCATCAAAATGTTCTCTGTATTTATGTATTTGTTTCTGTTTTGTTTCTATATTTATTTTGTTTTTTAGACTCCACATATAAGCAAAATCATGTATTTATTTTTCTCTGTCTTACTTCGCTTAGCATAATACCTTCTAGATACATCCATGTTGTCGCAAATGGTCAAATTTCATTCTTTTTTTATAGCCGAGTAATATTCCATTGTACATATGTACCACTTCTTCTTTATTCACTTGTCTATTGATGGACACTTAGG
>NW_011890610.1:1670-3811 GCF_000151845.1 Pteropus vampyrus
CTTTATTCCATTGTATATTCTTGCCTCCTGTGTTATAGATTAATTGACCATGTAGGTGTGGATTTATTTCTGGGCTCTCTATTCTGTTCCATTGATCTATGTGTCTGTTTTTATGCCAGTATCTTGTTGTTTTGTTTACTATGGACTTACAGTATAGTTTGATATCAGATAGTGTGATACTGCCAACTTTGTTCTTCTTTCTCCAGATTGCTTTGGCTATTTGGGGTCTTTTGTGGGTCCACATAAATTTTAGGATTATTTGTTCTAGCTCTGTGAAAAATGTCATTGGTATTTTGGTAGGGATTGCATCGAATCTATATATTGCTTTGGGTAGTATGGACATAAAATTCAACTTCTGAACATGAAATTCAGTCTTAACAACCCAACATTCTTTTCTGTTTCATTTCTTGACCTATTCTCTGCCCTGCCTTCTTTATCCTATCACTCTGGTCACCTCAAATCCTCACAAATTCTCACAAATCCTCACAAATTGTAAGTGGCCCCCAAGAGTATATCCAAGTATACTGCCTGCTTTCCTGCCCCCCAACTTTTGCTCATATAATTTTATCTGCTTAAAACATCGTACATCTTCTCCCTTCTCTACTTCTAAAAATTATACCTACTGTGCAAAGCTAAATTCAAATATCACCTGTTGAAATTAAAGCTATCTTGCCCATGCTGTCATATGTGCTGCCCTAATAAAAGAAGAATTCGTTGGGGTCAGCTGGGCATCTTGCTCAATTTATAGACCCCAGTGTCTTGCTTGGTAACCCACTTACAATTGGTTGAATTTAAGTGAACTGAAGCTCACAAGACCCTACATGACATTGACCCATCAACCTGTCCAGATTCATTTTGAACATTTTCTTTTTTGCTCTTCCTCCAGTTGGCAACCTCTCAGCTTAGCCAAAGTGTCTTCAGAACTAGTTCCATGAGCACTGGTACCCTGGGCCTAGACCATGCTTGTGAAATGCATTTGCTTTATTCTCTCTTCCCAAAATGAAGGGATGAAGTAGCTAGTGCTATTGAGGCTCCAGACAGAGGAGCAATGGGTCGTGAGCCTCACAGGGCTCCTAGGCCAGACTATCTAAGAGGAAGAGCAGGTAACTGAGACACGGAAATTGGGGATTGAAAAGCAGGACTTCTCTGACTATATGTAGAAACCGGGTAGAATGGCAGACACTGCTGGTTCCCTAGACCAGATCTATTCTCTTCTTTTTGCTTTCTATCAGAACTGTTTTCTAACTGAGCTGCTCAGTTTAAACTACTGATTTTCCATACTTCTTTGCAACTAGCATTGTCCATATGACCCATTTCTGGCCAAAGAGATGGAAACAGAATTATATTGAGTAAGAATTCTAAGAAAGACAGAGTAGTATGTGCCTTTTGCCCTTTTCTTCTCCTATTTCCTCTCCCTTTCCCTTTTCTTCCTTTTCTTCCCTTCCTCTTTCTTCTTCCTCTTCCTTCCCCTCTTTCTTTCTTTTCTTCCCTTTCTCTTTCTTCTCTTCCTCCTTTCCCTCTTCTACCTTTCTCTTCTTCCTCCTCCTCCTCTTCATCTTTATGCTTATCCTTCTTTTTTCTCAGAAACATGGATATGATGCCTGGAGGTGAAGCGGTCGTCATGAAGAAAGAAGTCTCCTGCTAAGGATGGCAGGACAGGAAGCTAGAAAGAGCCATCAACAACATCCTAATGACTTCATTCCAGAGTTCTTGTTTCATGAGAAAATTCAGCTCCTATTACATAAATTTACTATAGCCGGTTATCTGTTCCATGCAGGAACACACAGTCCTAACTGATACAAGTGGGGTGGAATGGCTGAGAGGACAGCCTTTCTCTTGAGTAAGCAGAAATTCAGCACCAGCCTTCCTCCTCTAGAAGACCTCTACTTGCCACCCACAGCCTCATTAGCACACACCTGACACATGTCAGCATATTGAGAATAAAACACCACCATCTCTCTTTTTGGAGTGTGTCCTGCATGGTTCTTTTCCTTAGCCACTTTTATCATGGTTTTGATTTGGGGGAAAGGAAGAAAGCAAAGGCAGTGGGAGTGGGGGAAGTCTGAAATAAAATCTTGCCCTGTCTTCCCACAGGAAAACTATAACATATGTCAGAAAACAAGGCATGAGTAAGCATGGAC
>NW_011890610.1:8156-10122 GCF_000151845.1 Pteropus vampyrus
ACCACGTGGAGGGAATCCTGAAGCCACCTTAGATGTTGGCATTCCAGCTGAGCTTCCAGCTGAAGGCAGCCCCACAAGTGACCCTGACCACAAACTGCTGGGCCCTGCCCAAATTCCTACTCCTCAGATCATGAGCAAATAAAATAGTTGTTGTTTTGAACATAAAGTTTGTGAGTATTTTGTTTTGTAGCAATAGATGACTAAAACAAGATGATTGGGCCCCACCCCAGACCCATGAACCAGATTCTCCAGAGGTGGAACCTGGGCATCAGTATTTTAACAGGTCCTCCTGCAACTGAGAGGTAGAGTTGAGTCTCCCACAGACTTCTCCCATGGGCTGCTTCATTTGTGACTCACAGACTAAGGGTCTAAGGTCTTGGACCATAAAGTGAGTCTGAGCTGCAGAAACACACATGGTAAAAGATCAGACAGCCTCAGAAAGGCAGAGTCTTGGAAGAAAGAGGGTATGAGAGATTCTGTGTGCAAAGCCCTGAACCAGACACAGTGAGGAGAGTCAAAAGAAACAGAGCCACAGATTATTTAAGCTGGACAAGTCCTTAGAGAACATTTTTCAAATTGGGAGCCAGAGGCCCAGAGAGGGAAAACTTACTAGCTAAAAGTCAGTTAGTAGCCCAGTTAGGACCAGAGAGAGGTCTCCTGAGTACTGATCTAGCCTTCTTTCCCTTGTTCCATCCATCTTTCAGGATTTCTGTGTCCCAACTAGGAGTGAGAGAACACATACTTTCCTAAATACACAGAACATATTTTAAAATATTAACTAAGCTGTGTATTTGTGAGTGCTAATCATTAATGTCCCAATTAAGGTAAAAATACCAAAAGCATCCAAGAGAAGGATCATAGCAAGAATTAAGATTAATCAGAAACATCTTCCTGGAAGAGCTGACCTTTAAAGGTGGAGGATGGGAGTCTGGGGTGGGAGAAAAGCAGGCTGAGAGGCACAGAGGTTGGAATGAGATGTGCGGAGGTAGAGGCTGATCTAGTTGGCAGGATCAGAAAGTCCTGCTGGGAAGGAACAGGGGTTTATAAGTTTCCATTTAGGGTCTGTTTTTCTTATCTGGTTCTTCCACCAGCGGAGGGGAAAGAGGACAGGCTGCTGCCCAAGGGGAATGGCCTATGACACAGCCTTCTTAAGGCCCCATCCCCTGCCCTGTTGTGCTGATTAGAAAGCTGACTGGGTCTGGGAGAAGGCCAGCCCCAGGAATTAAATCAGTGAGGCCAAGAGCTTCTGAACCTGGTGTCAGGATTCCATTCTCTGCCCCATCTCCCTTCAAAGTTCAGCCCCAATTTACCATTAGAGGAGTCCTCAGAAACTCCACCCAACTGAGTTTATTTTTAGTTTCCCATTCTTTCTTAAGGACCCTTGTTCATGGAGCACACAATTTAAATGTTCCCAGCTGCCCTTTGCTGAGAAATGAACAAGAGAGAAGGGATTTTGCTTGTAGTAGAAGAAGGTAAGAGAGTCAAGGCCAGGAACTCCACTGCGGTCAGAGTGGGCAAAATGAACAAAGCTGGTAAATTTATTTCCTTGGCAAATAAATCTTGCTCAGTGGAGAGATGATTAATGCTGTCTACAGTTTCTATGTCAAAGAACAGGTTCTTTGAGAAGGCAGTAAGAGGGGAATAGAATGAGCATGGATAATCACTAATTATAATCCAGTACTGTTGGTCTTGGCCAAGTCACTTAACTTCTTTGTGCATCAGTTTCTTCATCTGTGAAGGTGGTATTAATGACATTCTCTGTTCCACAGGGTTGTTGTGAGGATTGAGATAACACATGGAAAATACCTGCCACGGTGCCTGAAAAGGGCAATTGCTCGATAAATATTCGCTTCTTAACTTTCCTGTACTAACTAGTCCCACTCTGACCAGCCCCAATATAGAACTTCATTTTTAACAGCGATCTATTATGTACCTTTCATGTGCCAGGTACAGAACTAGGCATATA
>NW_011890610.1:10172-12649 GCF_000151845.1 Pteropus vampyrus
ATGTCCCAATTAAGGTAAAAATACCAAAAGCATCCAAGAGAAGGATCATAGCAAGAATTAAGATTAATCAGAAACATCTTCCTGGAAGAGCTGACCTTTAAAGGTGGAGGATGGGAGTCTGGGGTGGGAGAAAAGCAGGCTGAGAGGCACAGAGGTTGGAATGAGATGTGCGGAGGTAGAGGCTGATCTAGTTGGCAGGATCAGAAAGTCCTGCTGGGAAGGAACAGGGGTTTATAAGTTTCCATTTAGGGTCTGTTTTTCTTATCTGGTTCTTCCACCAGCGGAGGGGAAAGAGGACAGGCTGCTGCCCAAGGGGAATGGCCTATGACACAGCCTTCTTAAGGCCCCATCCCCTGCCCTGTTGTGCTGATTAGAAAGCTGACTGGGTCTGGGAGAAGGCCAGCCCCAGGAATTAAATCAGTGAGGCCAAGAGCTTCTGAACCTGGTGTCAGGATTCCATTCTCTGCCCCATCTCCCTTCAAAGTTCAGCCCCAATTTACCATTAGAGGAGTCCTCAGAAACTCCACCCAACTGAGTTTATTTTTAGTTTCCCATTCTTTCTTAAGGACCCTTGTTCATGGAGCACACAATTTAAATGTTCCCAGCTGCCCTTTGCTGAGAAATGAACAAGAGAGAAGGGATTTTGCTTGTAGTAGAAGAAGGTAAGAGAGTCAAGGCCAGGAACTCCACTGCGGTCAGAGTGGGCAAAATGAACAAAGCTGGTAAATTTATTTCCTTGGCAAATAAATCTTGCTCAGTGGAGAGATGATTAATGCTGTCTACAGTTTCTATGTCAAAGAACAGGTTCTTTGAGAAGGCAGTAAGAGGGGAATAGAATGAGCATGGATAATCACTAATTATAATCCAGTACTGTTGGTCTTGGCCAAGTCACTTAACTTCTTTGTGCATCAGTTTCTTCATCTGTGAAGGTGGTATTAATGACATTCTCTGTTCCACAGGGTTGTTGTGAGGATTGAGATAACACATGGAAAATACCTGCCACGGTGCCTGAAAAGGGCAATTGCTCGATAAATATTCGCTTCTTAACTTTCCTGTACTAACTAGTCCCACTCTGACCAGCCCCAATATAGAACTTCATTTTTAACAGCGATCTATTATGTACCTTTCATGTGCCAGGTACAGAACTAGGCATATAACACACCTTCCCATACAACAAACTTGAGTGCCAGGTATTATTTATTCCCATTTTCCTGTGACTCTCCTTATGGTGAACCTCACCCTATCACAGATCATTGTGACAAAACTTATAGCAGATGCAGAGAAACAAGACAACAGCAAACTTGAACCAGAGGAACATGTCCACCGCTTCTGACCTACTTGCCTTTGTGGCACTGCCAGGATACTAAATGCTCCAGCAGGGATGAAAGCACCATTGACCACGCCCCATGTCTGGGGGACCTGATCAATCCAATTTAACTCATTGAGCAGGCTGAGGTGGTAGAGCAACAGAACTCGATGCAATTCTCTGATGGGAAGACACTTCAGGGAAGTACTACAAATGCAACAGACAACTGAGCATTTACCATCTGCCTGGCACAGTGCAAATGAATTCACATGGGTCACCTCTATCAATCTACACAATGGCCCTGTGCTATGTATCCTGTTATTACTCCCATTTCAGAGACAAGGCAACTGAGCCTGAAGGAATTGAAATAACTTTTCCAAAATCTCTCATTTGGTAAGTGGCAGAGTCAGGCACTTATTTGGGGTTTTGTTTGGTGAAGATGCAACCTTGGCTCATAGCTTTTAGGCTCCTGGCCCCTTTTCCCATGAGGAGATCCTGCTCTGGGGGCTCCTACTATGCATGATCCTGTGATACGAGGACACCCTCCCTGGACACCAGCCACCTCGACTCCTACCCAGTGTAGGGTTGCAGCCCTGGCACCCACCCCTGCCCTCTTTGTCTCTCTCTGTACACTCAGTGTCATTAGCCAAGATAGGCAGGAAATTGTTTTCTTTGTCCAGGCAATCTGTTTAGGGGAAGTGCAGAGAAGTATTTTTCCACTCCTAATAGGTCATTTCTCTTGCCTCTCCCATTGTAAACTCCCTGCTTTGTGCACTGGTGAGATTAGATTTCTGTCTCTGATAAAAGAAGGGTGCCTTGTGGCTGCTCTACTGAGGGACTGGTAAGAAACAGGGATTCAGCTGGAAACATATCTGGCTATCATCATTATCGTCATAATTTAATGTCTGATAAGGGTCCCACAGTATCTGCTCTAGACTTGGCAATGCTCTGAGAGAACAAAGTCAAGAACCACGGAGTGCTTCCTGACTAGAGGATGCCTAGATGCAAATCTCCACCTGCAAGTCAAATACCCCAAAGCCTGGAGCACACAGGTATTCAACCACAGGAGGGTTGTTAAAACAGATTGCTGAGTTCCATCCCCAGGGGTTGTTGATTCTTCTGGTGTGTGTGTGTAGTGGGGGGAGCGGGGACCACACTTTGAGAAGCAGTG
>NW_011890611.1:0-1354 GCF_000151845.1 Pteropus vampyrus
GGGGATCCTCTCCTAATCCCTACTCCTTCAGAGTCATCCACACTCACACATCCTCCTCTCTTGTCTCCGATGAAGGTCCCTAGCTGATCTCAGATGCTCACTCTGGATACCCTCTCACTCCAGAAATAGTGCTGTTTTGATTGCTTGCTAGAAGAGGGGGCCACAAAGCTGGGGATACTTGGGCAAGTCCCTTCCCTTCTCTGGCCACAATATCTCAGTGAGGACTGGGTCCAGGTGATTCTGAGAGGCCTTTGGTACTGACTCAAGCCCTACAAGTCTGCAGGTTGCAGGGCCCTGCCCCTTCCAGTGGTTGGTGTGGCGTGGGAGTCTGTCTTCTTGGAGAAACTCAGAAGGAGAAAGTCTCTCCCCTCCTTCTAGCACACTTTCCTCCTTAACAGGCCCCTAGGGAAGGTAGCTCTCCGGGAGCAGGCAGGAGGAAGTTCTCACTCTAGCATCATTAAAAGTTCAAGTGACTTCTCCTAGGGAGGCAAAATTCCCAAGATTCATTAGACTTGCTACCCTCTGAGCCCAATTTGGTTGAAGGAATGTTTGGCCTTTTTATCCAGAGCAGGTTTTCGCTAAGGATTTGAGGTCTCCCTGAGAGAGCTCATCTCTCATCAAAGTAAAAAAAGAGAAGGTTCCTGGAGGCCGCCTCTTGCCCTGGCACTTTTCCAGAGGAGGAGACAGGCTTGGTCAGGGGAGGGGCTTGCCCGAGGCCACGTGGAGCCAACCTTGCCAGCTGCTGGAACATTCCTCCAGGTGGCAGGGAAATGAGCACACACACAGGAAGGAGAGAAGAGGAAGCGGGTGGGGTGGTGGGGGGAGAGGGTACTCAAACAGGAGGGCTCCTGGGGACCAGTGGTCTCGGGGATGCAGGTGCAGAGCCGCAGCTTTGGGGAGGCCTTGTGTGAGGAAGAGCTTTGAGAACAACCTGAGAAGCCCACAGCAGAAAGGGCTGCCCAGGAAGATAGTGGATGCCCATCTGGGAGGTTCTGAGCCAAAAGGACAAGTGCTCTTCTAGGATGAACAGAGGGGATTTGGGACTAGGAGGTGGGGAGGAGTCTAGGACTGCTCAGGTCCTACCTGTTATGTAAATTCTCCACCAGGCAGGAATAGCAGGTGTTGGGCAGGGAGAGTGGGATGGAGCAAGGAGCCTGCCCTTTATGGCCAATCGAGATTGTTGAACTGGGAACCAGGAGGTTGAGACTGGGGCCTGATCTCTCCTGCCTCCTTCAGCCATGGGCTAATACCTAGACTCTCTTGGCTCCCAGACCCAACAGGACCTAGGACCTAGGGACAGTTGTGCAGCCTCCCTGGATGATAAAAATCTGCCATAGGTGCCTCATAGAGCTCC
>NW_011890611.1:1404-1743 GCF_000151845.1 Pteropus vampyrus
CTTGGCTCCCAGACCCAACAGGACCTAGGACCTAGGGACAGTTGTGCAGCCTCCCTGGATGATAAAAATCTGCCATAGGTGCCTCATAGAGCTCCTGAGGTGTGTGACAATTTGTTTGAGATAACCTAACTCAGTCGACTCAGTCCCGGAGGAATTTGTGGCCTGCAGGACAGGGAGCCACAGACTCTCAGATGAAAAGTTCTCCCAAGTCGTCTAGTCCAAACTTCACTGCAATAGTACTGAGGGCAAACATGTGTCAGGAACTGGTTTAAGTGCTTTATAAATCTTAACTCCTTGAATCCTCAGAAAACCCTATGAGAGAATATATTCTCCTTACTA
>NW_011890611.1:3659-5877 GCF_000151845.1 Pteropus vampyrus
GTAGAGCAGTAAGGTCCTGTGGGATTAGGCCTTTGGGCTCTGGGGGCCTCTGAGGTGTGCTCCCACTCTATCTCCACATTGTCTGGGGAAAGGGGTGGGGGTGATCTGAGAAGCAGGAAACATTTAACAAGTGGAGGTCTGTAGCCTGCTGGCCTTGATCTCCCCTCCCTCTGTCTCTCTGCAGAGCCCCATGCCCTTCTTGGACTACGGCCAGTCTCCCTAAGTGTGGCTTCAAGCCTCTGGGAGAACCGGCATCCTCTTTGTTTGAGGACGGCTGCCATCACCTTTTCCCTTGTTTATAGGAGTGGAATGTATGGAATGTGGCCTTTTTTCAGACTAGTCGACGAGAATGACGGATGCTGGAAAGATATATACTATGATAGGTATCTTTAGGCGCCCTATTGCATTTGAGGCTCGTGGGCAGGGGCTGTATATCACAGGATTACAAAAGTCACAAGATGAAGAAAAGATAACTGGAAAAAATGCTCAGGACAAGCATCTTGAATTGAGGGCAAAGGTCGGTGGCTGTCTTGCTCTTCTCAACTCTCCCAGTAATGTTGATAAATGGAAAGGGGCTGTTGGGGGACGGTTGGGGGTGAGTGTTCTGAGCCAAGGGGGACTGTGGGAAAAGCATTAACCTTTGTCCACTTTTATCCATGGTTACTCTTTTTGCCTGAGGCTTGAGATGCCGTGTTGGTCATTCTATGTTGCAGACCACCAGTGTGGCATCCATGAAGATCTCTAAGAGCCTTTAAAGCAGACGGTGCCTGTCTTCACAATATAACTCAGGTCCCTCTCATTATGCCACATGGCCTCCATTCAAATACTGTATGCCTATTATGAGAATGGACCAGAAGGCCTATTTCCCAATGAATCAAAGAAGGGTCCCCAAATCTCAGAAACAGAAAAGGAAGCCTATACAAGCAGAAGATAAGAGCGTTGAGCCATTGTTCTTTATTCCAGTTTTAAAAAGCTGAACAATGCATGTCTACCGCATGCCTCCAACTCCATTCATTCACAAAGAACAGGCGAATGAGAAGTCAAAGGAATAAATAACCCAGCTTGAAACCTAGTTCCCCTAATGCTCTCTTATTTCCTGAATTGACTAGCGGATCTTTGTAATTCAGTCTGAAGCCACAGATTGGCTTCTCACATTTCCTTATCTCTGCTTCTGCTTGCCCCAGTTAACACGAAGAATTTTAAGTGTCCAACTTCCTGTAAAGGCCCCAGCTTGCTCCATGCCCCTCCACTGCCCTGTCAGAGGAGGAGCCCCATGCCCAGGCTGTCCAACCATCTTAGAAAAGGGAACAGTGACAATCTGACCCAATACTCACCACTCTCCCATTCTGTGCGCAAGTAGTTCCCTAAAGCTAGTACTAAAGGAAGTTTACTGGGGCCTTGGAGAAATTGAAAAGGACCCAGGCTGGGCGACCTTGGGCTAGCCCTTGTCCCTCTCTGGGCCTTCGCACTGTGATCGGTAAAACTGCAGAACGAGGCGACTGCTCTGTGGTCCCGTGGTACCTGGAACGAGTTGAATTAGAAGGAAAGGCCGGGAAGCCCCTCTTTGGCTGTTTCGTGCTCTTGTTATCATTACAAATTAGCAGTAGGCACAGGCAGGTCATGTAACTTCTAACTACTAGAATCTGAATCTGTAAAACAGAGACAAGATCGCTTCACAGGGTTGCTGGATCGATTACGTGAGATAATGCCTGGCTGTGTCCCGTACCTAGAATTATGGTTTTTCACTACTCCATTTCTTAGAGTTTGGATAAAGTGAGGCTAATAACCCAGTCTCCTTTCTGGAAGTGGTGGTGGTCTTAGGAGGTGTTGACTGTGAAAGGGCTGTGACCGAGTGAGTGTCAGGATGGAGCCCATTCTGACAGACTTACTCAGTGGTCTGGGCCTGGCTCACCCCGCCCCCCAGTTAAGTGGAGAACCTGGTAGGGGGCAGGGCTGGAATGGCCTGGGTGTTCGCGCAGGGTGCGGGTGCGGTAAGTGCAGTCATCGAGGGCAGCAGGCAGCTGTGCAGGTCCTGGGCCCTCACTCACAATTGGTGGAAGGAATTCAGGAAGTGCTCACAGCTACTCAGACATCTTGGAGCCTAGTCCGAGGCAGGAGCAAGCCTGCAGCACCCAGGGATGGGTATGTCGTGACCTGGCTCCTGGGGAGGCCACCAGGTCAGGAGGCCACAGCACCACAAACAGCCAGAGCTACCACC
>NW_011890611.1:8232-11667 GCF_000151845.1 Pteropus vampyrus
CACTGAGACAGAGTTTGGGACACAAGGCATTTATAGGGATCGATGTCCGTGAGGGGAAGGAAAGGGAATAGGACTGGATAGAGGAAGAAGTCAACTGTGGCGCAGGCCCTTAATGTCCCCTCAGCTCCACTTGGTCTCTGCCTGCTGCCTCCCTGCCCCCACCCCAGGGTTCGCCCTCAGCCAAAGCAGCACTGTGGATGCGGATAGCTCTGAGGTCCCTCCTTGAAGGGGCCCTGAATGGTGCATCACCACAGGAACTCACCTGGGGCCTGTTCTTGGAGGCACCCAGGCCAATCAGACTGGGCGAGCGTGTCCAGGCACAAAGAAATACCTGGGCAAGGGAGCTCCAGGTGGGCAGAGACAGTGAGCAAGACCTGGGAGAAGAGAAAAGAGTGCTCCTCAGCTGCTCTCTGCCCTCAGCAGAGTCAGCTCTCCTCCGGGTCAGGCACCCTTCAGCTAGACCCAAGTATCAGGACCCCAGGCCCAGGGCTCTGCCCCTACGCCGCAAGTCACAACCTTCCCTTATCAGTGGAGGGAAGGACCTGAAGGCTGGAATCAAGTGACTGAAAACAAAGCAATGGGTGGCGGAGACGAACACAGCTTCACTGCAGGGATGGGCAGTCTGTCAAGCCCTGAGGTCTCTGAATCTGCTCACTTGTTCATCCATCCACTCATCTACCCAGCCAGCCAGCCAGCCAGCCAGACACTCCAGTTACTCACTAAGTCTTCCTTCCTCATTGTAGATGAAAGAATGTCCAATCCTATAGAAAAGTTTTAGTTTATTTAAGCCAAAATTTTGAAGACATGCCTGGAAACAAGACCTCAACGGATTGAGAAAATGCTCTGAGATTGGCAGATTTGCCGTTCCTTTTACGCATTTAGAATCAAAAGAAAAAAAAAAAAAACAAATCCATTGGTGGTAGATTAAGGAGGCGGGAGAAAGGGCATTTGGATTAAAAGCAAAATGGAGAAACACATCCTTCTTTTGCATTGGTGGGTACAGGATAGTTAATAATTAACATTCACAGCACATAATGATTACATGTGAGGAAAAAGATAACAATGAGGGATCCTGTGGTCTCCTGCTCTGGTGCCTGTGATTATCTTTTCAGGGGTCTAGAAAAGAAAATTACTCTGACATTTCAAAGTTATGTTATCTTAGATGCATAAGGACAGTAGTAGACAAGCTCAGTTAAGGTAAAGACTGACCTTTGCGAAGGAAGCTATAGGCCTGAAGTGACAACTCACCATGGCCTGCCCACTTAGAAATTTTTATGTTCAGACCACCCTGTGTGGTTACTTTTGGTCACTGAGATTGTCAGTCCTGCTAAGTGGCCCCACTAAGCTTGTCAGATTTATTACATAGCCCTTTGCATTCGCATCACTTACCCATGCATTATATTCAGTCATTCACTCCTCCATTCCATAAACACTGGCAGAGCATCGACTGTATACCAGACCCTGCCCAGGAAATGTGGGAGTCAATCAGACACAGTCCCAGCACTCGATGAGCTCTTAGTGTAGTGACCTAGACAAGGCTGCAAATCACACACTCAGGTGCGGGGGGTGGGAGGAGGGTGAGGAGACCCAGGGAAACCTGGGAGAATGTGGCCCTTGAGCTGGACCTGAAGAAAAGAGGGCACTTCAACAAGCAGAACTTGGAGGAGGGTGTTTCAGACAGAGGGAACAGCGTGAGCCGAGACTCAGCGACCTCGTGGGGGCAGGGAGTAAGTGGTCTGTCTTGACTGGACATGAAGAGATGGGTGGGACAGCAGCCAGCTCCAGAGGGAAGCACTTCTTGCTATATCTGGCCAGCACATTCCCAGGCAACAGACGGTGAAGGCAGCTAAGAGGCGGTCTCATTTGTCGGGCTGGGCATGTAGTCTCTCCAAGCACACACACGCCAGTATCGCAATCAGTGGTTGCTACAAGGGAGCTGGAGGGAAGGTCCTTAGAGAGGCTGGGTGAGGCCGGCCTTGTGGGGCGGTGGACCCATGGGTGGGAAGCTGTTGCAGGAGAGCAGGGAGTTTGAGAAGGGAAAGCAGCCAAAGTCTGCACCGTGGGGCAGGCTGACAAAAAGAGGAGCGACTAGAGAAGGGACAGGAAGGTGGGGAGCTGGTGGGGCAGAGAAGCAGGGAGCAGGGTTGCCAGATTTAGCAAATAAAAACACGGGACATGCAGTAATTTTAATTTTAGATAGACAACAATTAATTTTTAGTATAAATATGTCCCATGTAATATTTGGAACACACACTAAAACATTAGGTTTTCTATCTGAGATTCAGATTTAACTGGGTGTCCCACATTTTATCTGGCAATCCTGTGAAGGAGAGAGTAGTTCTCAAAGAAGGTAGGTCAACTGGTAAAAAGCATCAGGAGGGCCTGTGAAGTGAGAATGGAGAAGAGACCTTGGATATTGCAACATGACAGTTGACAATGACCTTGGCGAGAACAGTTCGTGTAGAGTGAAAGGAGTAGCCAGCCCTACAGTGGTGTGAGTGTGTGTAGAGTGGGCACATGTGTGGACTGCGTGAGTCTTGTGCAAGGGCAGTGGGGTCAGTGTGAGCTAAGGAAGGGAAGGTAGTTTGAAGGGAAGGAGAGTGATGTATTGTGGCCACCTCACTTCGTTTTCTCTCGCCTCCTTAGTCTACAAGGGGCATCACACTGAGGGAGAGGGAGAGGTTTGGCTTCTAGAAGGCCTGCAGGAGAAAGATTGGAGAGACACTGAGTACACCAGCAAGGAAGAGACCCATGGAAGAGGTCCTTGGGGTGGCCTGGAGCCAGTGCGCAGGAAGGGGCCGGAGGGGTCAGGCCTGGATGCGGGTGGGGGTGGGGGAATGCAGCAGGAAGAATGGGGATACCAATAAATGCTGCATTTGTGCATGTCGGGGGAGGAGGGAGATGAGAGTGTCACGCCAGATGGCCCGTTTTCTCAGTGAGGCAGGAGCATATGTTCAGAGGTGGGCATGGGAGCAGGGTGCTAGGGTCAAGGAGAGTCTGGGGCGATGAGCCAGGAGGAGGGGTGAGCAGCTCCTACAGTGCTGCTTCTCTTCCATGTATGGAGTGTGTGGGTGTGAGAATGTGTGTGGGGCATGTGATGTGAGCGTGGAGTACATGGGCGGTGTGAGTGTGTGATGTGTGTGTATGCTACGTAGTGCGTGTATGTGTGTGGTGTGTGTATGTTGCGTGGCGTGCGTGAGTATGATGTGGTATATGTTAGCCATTCTGCCCAGTGCAGCCCATTGTTACTGGCCAGAAAAGGCCAGCCAGAAGCTTCTCTATCCCCAAGAGAGGGAGGTGGCAGTGCAGGGTCAAAGACTTAGGCTATAGCACCAGAACACTAGCAAAGCCAGGAGTGTTTACCTGGTGGCAGCAAGGGAAGGGGCTGCTCAAGGTCACCCTGGGAATCTTGGGTGGGGCCACTCTGAACCCAGG
>NW_011890612.1:0-5096 GCF_000151845.1 Pteropus vampyrus
GCGGCCACATCTTACGCATCTTACAGCGCACGGCATGGTCTCAAGGCAGACTTATCTGGCCCCGAATGGCAACGGTGCAGAGGGCGAGGACCCCCGTTTCCAGAGTTTCTGGTAAACGTAGGAACCGTTTCCTGTTTGGGAGAAGCAGCGTTGACTGAACACTAGGCCCTGGAGTAGTGGCCTCAAGCATCCAAGGGGATTCCAGGGTCCATCAGGGTCCAGCATGAAGCCAGCTCCTGCGGGCAGCCCGTGACGTCAGGGGCCGGCAACCCTGTCTCCTGCCTTAGGGACGAGTGATGGCTGGTCAGGGGAGGTGTCTCCTTCAGGTCAGCACTTGATCGTCCTTTCCAAGGCTTTGAAGGTGAAGGGTCACCTCCTGGAGCCCGGGGACCGGCCAATCCCCAGCTCTGCCTCTCAAGTCGCTGGGCAGCTCTGGGCGAGCCTCCTGAAGCCCACGCCCGTTTCTGCATGTGTAAAACAGACACGACAAGCACATGTGCCCCATCGGAGTGGCTGCTAGTGGTCCGGGCTTCTTTTTGGGGTAATGAACTTGTGGAAAGAGTGGTGACGGTCACAGAACTTTGTGAAGATACTAAAAACCAGTGAACTGTGCATCTCCAGAGGATGAATTTTATAATATGTGAATTATCTCTCAATAAAACAATATATTAAAAATAGATAGACATACACCCCACAGGGTGGACCCGACTGGGCCAATGTGGCCACAGAGGTGAATTTGCTCTGTGAGCAGTGGTGATGCCTGGTTTGGCCAGGAGTCATCAGGAAATGTCCCCTCCCCAGTGGGGGGGGGCACTGAGCAGACTGTTCAGTATGGAATCCTGCTTCCTCTGCGGCCGCCCTGGCTTTGACTCTTCTTCACCTTCCCCCTACGCCTGTGGGCCCCTGACTTCCTCCAATGCACGCCTGTGCGCTTAAACTAGCCAGAGCTGCTTTCTGTTGCTTGCAGCCCAAGGCCATAAGGCACACATGTGGGAAGGTGCCCTCCCTCTGGTCTTGCCCTGGCAGTCGGAGGAGCTGACAACACTGCCTGGAGCCGGCAGCCCTGAAGGCCTCCAGGTGGTGAAATTTTGCAGATGGTGGGCAAGAGGGGACCTCAGTCAGGTAGATACCCCAGCAACACTGGGGCTGTTACAGCTCTTAGGAAAACCCCTTTCCTTTGCCTCTGAGCCCCTTTTTTTATTTGTCACAACAAATCCGCCACCCTGAGCTGCACGCACATTCACCCTAACTACTCACACTTCGCAGAAGGGTCTGATGCCTGCCGGGAGGAGGAGGCAAGAACCTGAGCTTCACTGGCCAGAATGGAAACAGGCTGAACAGTCCGGGCATGGAGGAGTGGAAGCAGGGCGGTCTGGCTCCTAATGGCCCCTGGAATCCCCTTGGATGCTTGAGGTCACTACTCCAGGGCCAGGAAGTCACATCTGTCCGCCCACAGGGCAGACCTGGGAGAACAGGGTCCTTGCCTCAGCCCGCACCTCCTTCCCATGCCTGCAACTTGAAAGGCTTCTGCCTGGGCTGCAGGTGGCAGCAGAGCCACCAGCACCGCAGACCCCACTGGTGGGAAGCCCCAGCCTCCACCCAAGACAAACCTGGCAGCTGTGCTACTTCTGGTTCTCATCACTAGGGGTCAGCGTCGGACAAGGAGACAGGAGGGACCCACGAATCCTGCCCGGCCCCACCCAGGATGGGGTGGCCTGCAGTCCTGAAGGAAATGAGGAGAAAACCTCCACCTGGTCACGTCATCACTCCCCATGCACAGGCTCCTCTCTTGCATTATTTCATGGAAATCACACAAGAGCCTCATGGGATACGTGCAATTATGCTTTTCATACTTGACAACGAAACCAAGGTCCAGAGAGGTAAAGGGTCCTGCCCGAGGTCACACAGCTAGAAAGTGATGGGGGTGGATGTGAACCCAGAAATCACGGCGGTAACTACACTGTTGGACCACGGCAGCGCTCTGCGGGAGCGTACAGAGCCACGGAGGCCTCCTGGCCTCTCGGGGGGGTGGGGGTCCCCGCGCAGTCTCCAACCCGGCTGGTGACACTGAACCCCGGGCCCCTGTTTCACAGACCCTTTCAGCCCTGAGCTCCCTCGAGCTTCCCAGCCACCTAGAGAGGCAGGCAAGGTGGCATAAAGACCCTCACGCCCACCCCACCCCGGTTCCAGATACAGGGCGCTGAAGCCCAGAGCGGCTCAGTGAGTGGCCCCAGGTCACACAGGAGCAGGCAGAACAGAATCGCAGGGCTCTGGACCTCAGTTTTCCCGCCGGGCCCAGACATACCTGGGCTCTCGGTCACTACCTGTGGGCTGTGCGCCTCTGTAGAAAACACAGCATTTGGAAGTATTTTGAAAGTTTGTTTTGGATTAGAAAAAAGTAACCATTTTTTTTCATGACGACCCAAGTTAGACATTTTCACTACAGATGAAAATAGGGAGGAATAAAGGACATAAAAGTCACTTGTAATCACAGTACCCAAATATAACCCTGTTAATTTTTTGGTGTATTTTCTCCCAAATATTTTCCTAAACAAATATATGTGTTTTAAATAAAAACAAGTTTTTTTTTTTTTAGTAGCCAGTGGAATGTGGAAGAGTAGATGGTCTCCCAGGACCTGCACACCCCAGACCCCAGGCAGGTGGGGGGAAAGGCTGCTCCAGGCTCAGGGGCTGATGTGCAATGAAGATGACTGATCATCACAGACCCTGCCCCCGATCCCGCCCACTCTGGGGCCCTGCTCTGCCTGACTGGACTCCACTCCACTCCAGGACTGTTGGATGAACCAATGTCATCCCCCTGTCTCCCAGCACGTCGCTTCCAGAAGATGCAGCGGCCGCCCCGGGTGGGCGAAGGCAGGGTGGGGAGGGGGGTCTCACCATGGCCAGCTCGGCCTCCAGCTCCTTCATCCGGTTGTCCTTGAGGTCCAGCTGGGAACGCAGTGCCGTGGCGTGGTCCGTGGCCTCCTTGGCTTGGCGCCGCAGCTCCCACTTCTCACGCTCCAGAAGGTCCTTCTCCTTGGCCAGAGCTTTGACAGCATCCTCGCTCTCCTGCAGGGGGAGAGTGCCGGGGGCGTTACTATGGGGGGGGGGGCGGGAGTGAGGCGGTAGAATGCGGGGGTGGGGTGGGGGGGTGGTGTTACCACCAGGGGTGCAGGGGCTTCCTCCTGGCCAGAGATACCCCCGAGAGCCCCTGACCCCCGACACAGGAAGACAAGGGAGGCCCTACAGCACGCGGCTAGGAGCACAGGCTGTGGAGTGAGTCAAGTCCTGGGTTTGAATCCTGGCTGTGCCACCAACTACCTGGGAGACTGGAACAGAGACAAAACATTAGTAGATGCTCATGTTTCAAACATGTTTCAAGGAATGAATGAGCATTTAAATGCACGTCGTGGGTTTCTCTGTATTTAAAATGGGGGATGGGGTCAATACTATTTTTTTCAAAGAATTAATATAAAGATTGACTTCATGTGAGGAAGATGCTCAAAGGGTCTGACCAATGTGAGGGTCACTAGCGGGTTTGGGCTGTTCTGTCCTTAGGCAACATGTCTGTCACAGGAGAACAGGGACAGAGGAGACGGCTGCAGCCCAATCGCCTTGGCTGCCATGGTTCCTGTCCCACTCCACAAGGTCACCGCCGATGACGACACAGGCTGAACCCCTCAGCTAGCTGAATGCAGCACAATCCCCTGCCAGTCACCCAGGTCCCTGCTCTCGGCCAGTTGTCCTGCACGTGCTGTTTTCTGCATGATGCTGAGGGAAGGGCCCAGGGCTCCAGCTGTGCCTTTCTGGGGCAAAGCCAGCAGGCAAGGAGCAGATGGCTCAATCAGGGGGCATGACCTCTGTTGGCAAGAGCCAAGTTTCAGAATAGCAGGTGTCCTTCCCCAAGGAGAAAGGTTCCAGCAGGGGGCTCTGTCCAGTTACCCAACCAACCACTGTCACCAGAGCCAAACTCTAGGTCTCCATGTGGCCTGGGACCATAGAGACAGGTGGCCACCTGCCTCATTAACAACCCTGTCGCCAAAGGCCTGACTTCCAGATGGCCAGGGACTAGGAAGTTGAGGGAGACACCTGGCCCTCTCTCTGTGGCTGTCACAGAACAGAAGCTATGGCTTAGGTTCCAGGGAGAGAGAGTCTGGGTTGAATCCTGGCTTTGCAAGGATGAGCTGCAATGACGATCGTGCCTCGGTTTCCTCATCTGTAACATGGGGATCATAGCACATGCATGTTAGGGTGAGAACTGAATAACACGATCGTGTCGAGAGCTCAGCATGGTGCCGGGCACACAGCAGGCACTCCCTTCACTCAGGTCCCGGCTCAAATGTCACCCATCTCAGAGACGGGCCCTGGATTCTCTCCAACGCGATTTTCATATTGGTATCTGACATGGATCATTCAGCCAGTATTCACAGATGCCATCAGCAGGCACAAACCAGACAAAAACCCCGGCTCCCGTGGAGCTTACAGTGGAGCACCATACCACGCGCTCTGAGAGCCGGGACGTGCCACGTTTGTCCATCGGCACACGCCCGGGCCCCGGGACAGCAGTCTGGCAAACAGCAGCCGACCTGCGCTGCAGGATAAATGTGCATCGCAGCTGCCGTGACGCCCGGTGAAGGCCACCGTATGGCTGCTCTGGCAACTTGGGTGGGGGGAGGACATGCTTTCTGTCACCAGCCTTTGGCTTCTCAGTGTAGTCCAGAGGAGGTGGGGTGGGGGATGACTCCTTTGAGGACATGCCGCTGGTACCCGCGCTCGGGTCAGGATGCCTGGGGGTGAGATGCAGGTCTGTCCATCACAAGCTGCAGGACAGCGGCCAAGTGACTCAACTCCCCCAAACCTCGACCACTTCCTTTGTGAGACGGCGACAATACCGCACCTCAGGGTGATGGTCAGGAGGAACTGGCAACGCAAGATGCAAAGTGACAGATGGCACCATTACCAAGTCTCAGGTGAGCCAGGCGGCCGGGCTGGGGACCAAGGGCTGGACATAAGGCTCTCTTCGGAGGTGAGGCCACCAACAGGCCACCTTCATCCACCCCCGGTTATTGTTCCTTTCTCTTTGGAGCTGGGTTCAG
>NW_011890612.1:7056-9624 GCF_000151845.1 Pteropus vampyrus
TCCCAAATTCCATTTTTCTGAATGAATCTGAAGGGTTTTGTGAAGCCATTCTGTAAGGGTGACACATGCTGCTCTGCTGTGGCCATGGATGGCTGCCCATGGCTGCCACAGCCACAAGGCTTCCGATTATTTAGCAGCTTCGCCCCTCCCCCCTCCCCCGCACTGCTGCCTGGACTTAGGGGATGCCCCCAGCTACCCGTGACTTAAAAAAGAATGGCTGGGGACGGGGGCTCTCCAAGGTAATTTTATTCCCAAGCAGGAGCACAATTATAAAAACAAATCTGACGGCCCATTAAGAGACACACAGAAGTGCTTGCTATTGAACCCCAGGTGGGTCACAGTGCCACTAAAATGCCCAGCATTCCACACCTGTGAGCCACGAGGACACCATGGCCTCTTCCCTATGGTCTGCTGGGTTTGCCCTCTAAACAGCACCATGCAGAAGTAACTCACTTTTTGGCCTGAACGAATACTAAGCAGTGCGTGGGAGGCCAGCCCAGCCCGGGCCAGCGGTGACGTGAGTGGGCTCTGGGGCAGGACCACCTGGGTCTGCGTCCTGCTGCCCCTTTTCCCTAACTCTGTGACCCTCTGCCATCGGTGACTTCAATTAGGTCTCAGTTTTTGCCTCTGTAACATGGGGATGACAGGGACCATCACGCCTCGCAGGCCGCTCCAGCTGGGGAAGGAGAAAGGAGAGAGGTGGACCGGGAGAGGCAGGTGTGCCATCCAGTCACGTGTCGCTTAGTGACGGAGTACGTTCTGAGAAATGTGTCATTAGGTGACTACATTGTGCGAACACCACAGAGCGCACTCACACCAACCCATGTGGGACAGGCTACTGCACACCTAGGCTGTATGGTCCAGCCTGCTGCTCCTGGCTACAAGCCCGTACAGCGTGTCACTGTACTTAATGCTGTAGACAACTGTCACACAACGGTAAGTACTTGTGTATCTAAACACATCCAACATGGAAAAGCTCTATAAGCTCAGGAGCTACCTGCACAGGGCACTCACCGTGAAAGGAGCTGGTAGGACTGGAAGCTGCTCTGGGGGAGTCGTGAGTGAGGGTGAGTGGGTGTGAAGGCCTGGGACGTCACCGTACGCCACGGAAGACGTTATAAACGCTGTCCACTTAGGACACACTAAGTCTACAACAAAGATATCTTCTTTCTTCTTTAATAAACTAACGTTCGCTCACAATTTTGCTGTACTGTAGAAAGGTTTCAATTTTTCAAAACGTGGCTCTTTTGTAATAACACCTAGCTTAAAACACACATTGTACAGCTGTACGAAGATTTTTTCTTGATATCCTTGCTCTATAAGCTCTTTTCTATTTAAAAATATTAAAACGTTTTTTACTTTTTAAACTTTATTTTTTTAAAAAAACTAAAACGCAAACACACACATTAGCCGAGGCCTACACAGGGATCATCAGTATCACTGTCTCCCACCTCCGCATCTTGTCCCACGGGAAGGTCTTCAGGGGCAATGACACGCGCGGAGCTGTCACCTCCTACGGCCTATGACAATGCCTTCTTCTGGAACACCTCCTGAAAGACCTGCCTGAGGCATTTCTTGAGGAGGTGTCTGTCACTCTTTTCAGAAATATTTCCATGGTTGCTTGCTTGGTTTCTTTCTTTTTTTTCATCATATTTGCTTGTAAGCAGATAATACACCAAGATCCTCTCTCTCTATTAATGAAAACCTTTCGGTGTTGGGGTCCCTGTGTTCGAACTTTTTGAGGAGCTTACTGAGGTCAGCAAAAGCTTCTGCTAAACCTTTCACGGTGAATTTTCTTGGAGATTCTTCTTCTTCTTCTTCTCCTGCGGTTTCCTTTTCTCTTGCCTCTTCTTTAGCAACTTATTCCCATTCCAGCTCCAGCACCTCATCGGCCACTTCCTCAGGAGCTACCTCAATGTCATCTAGGAGCTCTTCAATGTCATCCGTGTCCACGCTCTGGTTAAAGTTGTTTGTCATCTCAGCCACAGCCCTGGTGGTTTCTGCAACCTCTTCATCCTTGGCAAATCCTCCAAAGTCATGGGCTATGATGTCACCAGGCAATAGGAATTTTTCAGCTTATAATAATCTTATGGGACCGCTGTCATATAGGCAGTCTGTCACTGACTGAAACGTTTGTGGCACATGATTCTAGTCTGAATGTTTGTGTCTAGCCAAAATTCACGTTGGAATCTTAGCACCCAATGCGATGCTGTTAGGGGGCAGGACCTTTGGGAGGTGATGGTCGCGAGGGCGGAGCCCTCATGAATGGGATCAGTGACCCTTATAACGTGACCCCAGAGAGCTCCTTCGCCCCTTCCACCACGTGAGGACACAGTGAGAAGTCTGAGACCTGGAAGAGGACCTAGAAAACAGGCAGTGGCAGTTTCTTTTCTTCCTCTGCTTCCACAGATTTTCAACTCATTGCCACACCCTACCCACAAGCGACAGGCCTGGGGAAGCTGACTCCAAAGGGTCCCTGCTCACCTACTGTGAAGGACGCAGGCGGCAGAAGCCAGGGACCTGCTGCTCAGGGAGGCTGGGACCCTGGGGCTTGGGGCTGGCGCCCAG
>NW_011890612.1:10551-13426 GCF_000151845.1 Pteropus vampyrus
GGGGGCGGGGCCTGACCTTGCGGTGCTGCTCGTAGTTGCGGATGAAGTCGCGGAGCTGCTCCTCGCGGCTCTCCAGCGTGGCGTACAGCTGCTGCATCTGGCTCACCAGGTCGGTCTTCTCCCCCTTCAGGCGCTTCCGGTCGGCTTTCATGGCTGCGGGCAGAGGGGCGCGTTAGTTCCCGGGGTCCTAGCTTTCTGCCAGCCCCGAATGCCGGGAAGGGATCTTATTCCTACTCCTTCAAGAGATGAGGAGACAGGGTTCATTCAAAGAGATGACATTTCTCTCCCAAGCTCCCATGTGACTCAGGGGCATTCCCAGGATTCGAACCCAGGCCCGTCTGGCTCCAGAGTCCCTATTCTCAGCCTCTCAGTTTTATTGATCCAACTGGGGGAGTAAGTCCGTCATTAAACGAAGTCCTCGATTAAATGTCTATCCCTGCCCTAAAGTGGCTATGTCCCCAGTATGAAAAAACTAGAGGCCTGGTGATCCTGTGACCCCCACGGCCCAGGAAGCCGACGGGGCCTTAACACTTGTCCCTGCTGAAATGAGCCCACTAGAGCCCACCAGACTTCCCAGCCCGTCATCTGCCCCACGGCCGCCACAGTGAAAAGCACTGGATTAAAATCACGAAGCAAGGTATGACACCAAAAGCATGAGCAACGGAAGAAAAATGGATAAATTAAACTTCATTAAAATTAAAGACTTTTGTGCTTCAAAGGACACCATCAAGCAAATAAAAAGACAAGCCAGGGAATGGGAGAAAATGTTTGCAAATCACAGATTTGATAAGGAGCTTCTATCTGGAATATATAAAGAACTCTTACAGCTCAATCATAAAAAGGACAAATAACCCAATTTAAGAAATGGGCAAAGGATCTGGATAGGCGCCTCTCCAGGAAACGGCCAACGAGCCCATGAAAAGGTGCCTGACATCAGCAGTCAGCAGGGAAACGCAAATCAAAACCAGAGCGAGATACTACTCCTCACTCACTACGATGGGTCAATTAAAAAAGACAGCGCCAGGTGTCGACGTGGATGTGGAGAAACCGGAACCTTCACACAGCGCTGGCGGGCACGGAACACGGAGCAGCCGCTGTGGGAAGCAGCTCAAGTGATGAAACGTAGCTCCCCATACGACCCAGCAATTCCACTCCTAGGCACGTACCCAAGAGAAATAAAAATGTACGTCCACACAAAAACGTGTGGACAAATGTTTAGAGCAGCATTAATCACAGTAGCCAAAAGGTGAAACAACTCAATGGACACCAACTGACGAATAAATCTAAAAAATGTAGCATATCCATACAATGGAATATTATTTGACAATAAAAGTAATGATTCATGCTACGATATGAATAAACCTTGAAGATATGCTAAGATGAATAAGCCAGTCGCAAAAGGCCACATAGCGTATGACTCTATCTCTATGAAATGTCCAGAATAGGAAACTCTATGAGATGGAAAGTAGATTAGTGGTTGCCTAGGGCTGGGGGTAGTGGGAGGGGTGGGGGCTGGGGATGGAGAAGTGGGTGCTTTGGGCTTGGAGTTCCTTTTTGAAGAGTGATGAAATGTTCTAATATAGACTGCGATGATGGATACACAACTTTGTGAGCATAATAAAACCACTGAATTATGCATTGTAACTGGGAGAATCACATGCTAGGTGAATTAGCATTCAATCAAGTGTTACACACACGGTGCCATGCGCTCCAAGCAGCCTCCTGGGATGGCCGCGTGACTTTTGCTCCCTCCAGACCCTCAGGACACTGTTTCTGGCAGTCGGAGCGAAGCTGACAAGCCCAGGCTCGTGCAGGAGGCTCCAGCAGCAGGGTGGGCTCCACTGCCTTTCCAGACTCTACGTTGCGCTGTCTCTGCAGCGAAGCCCCCGACACCTGAAGGTAGCCGAGGGCAGTGACACGGGGCAGGCGACGGCTGGGCTACCTCATCTTGTCCTGGATGTCCAACTCTGCAAACAGCCTGACAATATGAGGAAGCGTGGCCCAGTGCCCAACAGCAGCTGACATCCTGCCAGACCCCCGGGGTTGGTGCGGGGGCGCCCCCATCCCCCCGCACTTTGCCCTCCCCTTCCTCCTGTCCCGGGTAGAGCGGGGCGGAGGCACATCATCTGGGGCCATGTCATCATGTGTGAGGAGCCATGCAGAGACCCACGCAGTGGGGTTCTGGGGTCTAGGGCGGCTCTTTAAACTCCAGCTTTGAGCTTCCTGGCTCCCAGAGTTGGACTTGAACTCTTCATGGCCAGCTTGGCGGAGCAGCAACTTAGGTCACCGTGGCCAGAATTCCAGGCCTGCTGGGCTGGAACCTCAAAGGGCCAGGGCAGAAGAGCCCATGGAGGGGGGACTCATTTGCTTCTCTCCCCTGTCAGGCAGGGGATGGCCCCATGGGGCCCTGGGTTCGGGGCAGGAGGGAGAGGGGGCAGAGCTGGGCTAGTTTGGGGCCCTGCAGCCTAACATGGTGTGGCCACGTTACCAGTGAACACCATTTTAAGAAAACCCAACACCTTAAGATGGAATCTGGTCAGAAGGAATCTTACGGAAGGACAGGGGCCCAGCGGTCACTGAGGAAGCAGACATCCACTTGCCCTCTCTCCTTCCGTCCCAGCTGTGTTCCCGTGACAGGTGGGTGCGTGGGTGGGTATACCCATCATCCCGTTTTACAGAAGAGGCAACTGAAGCCACAGCGGCAGGAGCTGGCGGAGCTGGCACCTAACTCAGTGTTAGGGACGTTTCAGACTAGTGGGGCCCAAGAATGCGAGGGAAGTGAGGCCCAGGGAGATGGCTCCTAGGGAGGCCGCTGACTCGACCACAGTGACCAGGGGAACCTCGGGCGGGCCCTCTGCCCCAGTGGAGGGAAGGT
>NW_011890612.1:18181-18497 GCF_000151845.1 Pteropus vampyrus
GATTCCCATGTGCCAGGCACTGTTCTAAGCCCCTTCCGGGTTTTTGTCACTTAATTCTTACAACCACCTTATGAAGTCGTTTCCACATTAGAGACGAGGAAGTGGGCAACCAGGGAGATTAAGGAACCTGGCCACGTACCGAGTGGCAGCACCCACCTGGCCCCAGCACCCACCCACCCTGCTACCCCGCTGCTCTGCTGCCTCCAAAATGGTCACAGCCTGGCTGGCCTCACCTGGTCCTCAGAGCCTGTGCTCAGAGTGGGGCTGCATCTGCTTTACGGAGGAGGAAAGGGAGGCTCCATGGGCTACCTTGCTC
>NW_011890613.1:0-2191 GCF_000151845.1 Pteropus vampyrus
TCTCTGAGCTAAAGATGAATTATGTACAATCCTGAAAAAAAATCAATGGTGATCTATTATAGCATGATGTACGGCCTCCAACCCTAGAAGCATCATGAAAGCGGGAGTATTTACTTCCTCTCCCTGTAATTTATGGTCGGGGGATAAATGGTGTATATTTAAACTCCCACACTTAAGATGGATTTTTTTTCCTGAGGTACATCTGTATCTTGTAAATAGAATTTTATAAACAAGCATGGGACGGAAAAATCCTCTGGTCTTTTCCAGTCGCCACACTCTTGGTAGATTTATCTCTTCTGTTGAAGAATATGCCACGCTCTTCCCCCTTTGGTTGTGACATATATTGTGGGACTCTAGCTTCACGTCACTCGGCGTCTGCTGAATGTCCAGGTTTCCCAGTCACCTCTCAGACAGCTGAGGACAGCCTTATATGTCGGGATTGGCTGAAGGGCAAGGAAAGGTTCCCTAAGTAAAAACGCCCCGCCCCCGATGTCCCTCTGAGAGACGTCTCCGCTGGCTCAGAAGCCTACCCACAGGTGGGAGCAGGCAGCCACCAAAGGGTGGAGGGGCTGCCCAGGGAGAGGGGAAGTGACGAGGACGAGCCCAGCCCAGACTACTGCCACCCACAGGCAGCCCGCCACACGACTGTCAATTGTTGCTGGTGTGACAATTTACTCACAGCCTCAAATCCCATTGGTACTACAGCCCTCTGTGTCCAGAAGCGAAAATTAGAGTCTTTCTGAAGCAATGGCCAATCCTGAGGCCTTTCCTCGAAGGCCTGGGCCTCTGTGACTCCAGCCAGCGAGCTTCCTGGCTTTGCCTCCACGGTCGGTGGCTACACAGTGAGTCACGAGGAGAAGGCGCGGGTCAGGTCGGGAGGACAGGCAGAGGAGCTGCCACCCATGAAGACGTGAACAGGTCATGTTCAGGGAGCCCACCTATCGTTCAGGGAGTGTGAATGCCATGCAGGTGGCAGGAGACGCGACATGGGGCATACCCCGAAAGTCTCTGGTTGGGCTAAAGAGACGGTTAGATGCAAGAGGCCTCGGGGACTGCCTGTGGTGTTTCCTGTCCAAGGCTCATGTCACCCCGGCGGCCTAGGGACCCAAGAGCGCTTCCTGTCCTCCCGGTTCGCCTCCTTGACTTCCAGTCACCGTGCTGGAGGCCGTGGTGTGCTTCTTCTCCGTCTGGTCCATCGTCGGGCTCTCCGGGTTCCACACGTACCTGATCAGCTCCAACCAGACGACGAATGAGGATGTGAGTTCCTGGTGGCGTGTTCTTTTATGGCCAGCAACCCAGGGGGAAAGGGACAAAAGAGGTTAGGGGCCGAGGTCCCCTGCACATCCTACTGCAGATGGGAGCCCTTGGGGACAAAGAATGTGCAGTGGGAGCATTTTCGTCTGTCATTGTCCAGTTTCTCTGTTGGAAATCTCTTACTTTCTGACCACGTCACTTAGATGCCAAGAGTGGCCATGAGGCACCCAGTTCCAACCCCAGGGAGGAGATCCTGTTCTATTCCTATGCCAGAGTTTCATGAGCAGCTCATCACCTCTCTGCTGTGGAGAGACCAGGGCAGGCTGGCATCTCGGAGGGAACATATAAGTCTGCCTTTCACAGCTAGTGTCTCCTTTTTGTTGTTGGAGATTGCCTGGACCCAGAGTTTATTTAACCTTTTGTCCAGGATCCCATGCCTCTACTTACCACAAATGGAGAGGAGGTATAAAAACAGGAAGCGTGATGTTGGAAAATGCTTCTTCATAAGCCTGGCCCTCTTTGCTCTGAATATTTAGGTTCTGACACAGTCTCCATTGGTATATGAATTCAATGTCTCAGAATCACTCCGGGTGCTTGAGCAAATCAGTGCCGATGAAATACATGGGTTAAGAGAATATTAATACACTGTTTTGTATCTGGTAACTATGAACATTAGAATCTGTGAAATTATTTTGGCAACACTATGAGGCTGAATTCGGATGGGTTAAAATTGGCAATTAGGAAAGCTACATTAACTCTATCAGCCGCCATTCATTTAGTTACTAATTAACTCTTTCAGCCGCCATTCATTTAGTTACTATTTAGCGCACTAAATGAGTAAGAAAAACAATCTCCACTGGCGTGTATGAGCTGGCCCTTTAGTACCATGTCGTAGAAATGAGAGATTTTCATCCACAAAGTTACTTTCTCCCTAATC
>NW_011890613.1:3547-4185 GCF_000151845.1 Pteropus vampyrus
CTCCACTGTGCGCTCAGAACCTCCGTGGCCGATGTCGCTGGTACGTGCTCTGTGCGCTCAGAACCTCCGTGGCCGATGTCGCTGGTACGTGCTCTTGGAATGCAAATTTCAGCCTCAGCGAAATATTGTTAGGGAAGCAAGAGCGATGCCCCCCAAAAAGAAGAAAAAACCCAAGCTCGTATTCCAAGGCCATTTGTTGATCGGTACTGGGTTATTGTTATTGGTGCTATTAATTGGATCATTTTCTAGTTTGGGCCTAGAAAGTTGAGACCCCAGAGTGTCACCCTCCTCCTGAATTAGATGTCCTCGGGAGCCGCCTCTGAGTTGGGGCTGGCACGAAAGGGCAGCCAAGGACTCTGGCTGGGGGTGCCACCTCAGCCTGGGGATGCCACCTCAGCCTGGGGTCAGGCATGCCTGGATGGTGCCAACCCCTCTCCAAGAGACCCCAGACTCACCCAGGAGTCCCTCTTGGGGCTCTTTGGGCCAGACAAGCCCATGAGAAGTGCTTGGATTTTCAAAGTTGAGCTCGTGTTTCCTGTCGGTGTGTTAATTTGCGGACGGTCGGGGCAGGCGATGACACAAAGGCCGGGGCCTCGGAGTGTAAGAGGCGGGCGAGACCCGAGCGAGCATCGCTCCCC
>NW_011890613.1:4802-6123 GCF_000151845.1 Pteropus vampyrus
CTGTGCGCTCAGAACCTCCGTGGCCGATGTCGCTGGTACGTGCTCTGTGCGCTCAGAACCTCCGTGGCCGATGTCGCTGGTTCGTGCTCTGTGCGCTCAGAACCTCCGTGGCCGATGTCGCTGGTATGTGCTCTGTGCGCTCAGAACCTCCGTGGCCGATGTCACTGGTACGTGCTCTTGGAATGCAAATTTCAGCCTCAGCGAAATATTGTTAGGGAAGTAAGAGGGATGCTCCCCCAAAATAAGAAAAAACCCAAGCTCGTATTCCAAGGCCATTTGTTGATTGGTACTGGGTTATTGTTATTAGTGCTATTAATTGGATCATTTTCTAGTTTGGGCCTAGAAAGTTGAGACCCCAGAGTGTCACCCTCCTTCTGAATTAGATGTCCTCGGGAGCCACCTCTGAGTTGGGGCTGGCACGAAAGGGCAACCAAGGACTCCGGCTGGAGGTGCCACCTCAGCCTGGGGGCGCCACCTCAGCCTGGGGTCAGGCGTGCCTGGATGGTGCCAGCCCCTCTCCAAGAGACCCCAGACTCACCCAGGAGTCCCTCTTGGGGCTCTTTGGGCCAGACAAGCCCATGGGAAGTGCTTGGATTTTCAAAGTTGAGCTCGTGTTTCCTGTCGGTGTGTTAATTTGTGGACGGTCGGGGCAGGCGATGACACAAAGGCCGGGGCCTCGGAGTGTAAGAGGCGGGCGAGACCCGAGCGAGCATCGCTCCCCATTTGTAAAACGTACGCCTGAACCCGGGGAAAGAACCGAAACGTCTCCCGTGTTGTCCGCATCGCAACTCTTGCTCCCAGGTCTTTGATTTGGTGCCGCTTTGCATTGTTTTGTCCCAACCAACAAATTATTTCTGCTACGACTGGATTAAATTTGCTCTTTTGGCGGAGATGGGGCTGTATTCTTTCCAGTGCTCAATTCCCTGTGGATGGGGTGCTTCTCGAGGGTGCCCCAACCTGGGAACCCCTTGGCTCACCCAGGAGTTTGCACAGGGACAGTGAGCCGCTGGCCACAGGCCTCCCAGAGCCAGCCAGGCTGAAGCGCAGGGGGTGATGTTCGTCTTGATCCTCCCTCCCGACACCTTCTCTCTCCTCTCTCTGACCTACCTGTCCCAGCTCGTCTGCCCTTAAGAGGGCCAGGGACTTCCACGGGCATCCCAGCCAGCCCCCTCCCCACTAAGCAGTGTCCCCTGCCTCGGACAGGGCCTGAGAACCACCTGTGTGCCCAGAATTGTGCACTTGAGTTGCCTCTAAAACATTCTTAAACAGTGTAGCGATGTGCTCATGAGAGAGAGAGAGAGAGAGGGGGAGAGGGAGGGAG
>NW_011890613.1:6173-6574 GCF_000151845.1 Pteropus vampyrus
GCGGAGATGGGGCTGTATTCTTTCCAGTGCTCAATTCCCTGTGGATGGGGTGCTTCTCGAGGGTGCCCCAACCTGGGAACCCCTTGGCTCACCCAAGAGTTTGCACAGGGACAGTGAGCCGCTGGCCGCAGGCCTCCCAGAGCCAGCCAGGCCGAAGCGTAGCGGGTGATGTTCGTCTTGATCCTCCCTCCCGCCACCTTCTCTCTCCTCTCTCTGCTCTACCTGTCCCAGCTCGTCTGCCCTTAAGAGGGCCAGGGACTTCCACGGGAATCCCAGCCAGCCCCCTCCCCACTGAGCAGTGTCCCCGGCCTCGGACAGGGCCTGAGAACCACCTGTGTGCCCAGAATTGTGCACTTAAGTTGCCTCTAAAACATTCTTAAACAGTGTAGCGATGTGCTCAT
>NW_011890614.1:0-364 GCF_000151845.1 Pteropus vampyrus
TTTGTGTGTACTTAATTCTCCCAAATCTGGTGTTGCTTTTAACTGAAAACACACCTCGAGTTTGATGCTAAATGCTCCACATTCAACAATAAAGCATGTTCAACGGAAAAGCATTTTACATGGATTCAGTTTTTAATTGAAATTCATCGAAGTGAAATAAATTTTAAAAATGCATTTCGTCCGTCTCACCAGCCACAAGCCAAGTGTTCAGTGGCCACAGGTGGCTGAGGCTGCTGCTCTGACAGCTCTGGTCCAGACAGGCCCCGTGTCCTTCTCGCCTCACCTGTCCAGGTGCCCTTCCTTCTGGCCTCAGCGGCCCCTGGCTCACCTGAGACGCTCATCTGTTGGTGGATAGAATTTCGGG
>NW_011890614.1:1374-3900 GCF_000151845.1 Pteropus vampyrus
GGCCTCGCAGCTGCCAGGGGCTGGCCTCGTGCGATCAGCGGGCTGGCGCGGGGGGCCGGGTGGATCGGGGAGGGCGGGCGGAGTGGGGTGTGCTGAGGGGCCCCGCATCCATCACTGCCAGCCATCCTTGCAGGCCGTGCCAAGCCGTGGTGGAACCGGGCCCAGGTGCCAATGTGCTTGGGAACTCGATTGCTATTTGAAAAATTAGAGCGGCGTCGAGACGATCTAACCCCCGCATTCATATCAGGAGCCTGGAGCGCGGTGGTGGCTTGGGCAAGGCTGTTTGTGCAAGGTGGCTGGTGGGGGGCACGGGGCAGATTTCAGCGGAGACTGTTGCCCACCAGCGCGGGGTGGGGGGCGGGGGGAAGGGGCGAGTAGCCAGCCGGGACAGAAGTCACGGCCGGGCCTGTCCCTCGCCAGGTGGTGACACAGGCGGCCCGGTGCGGAGGGCTAACCCGGCACCTACTGTGCGCGAGGTGAACGTGCCGGGTTCACGGGTAGCAGATATTAGGGTGACGTCTCCCGGGGGGGTGTGGTGCCCAAGCTCGTGAAAATGTTTTCATTACTTTTAAAATCAGAATCAAACAATGACACTTTTACGTTGAAGGAAGTGTTTTCATATACGTTGAATAGGGTCCCCACAAATTCCTGTCCACCCGGACGGACCCTCAGAATGCGACACTGTTTGGAAACGGGCTCTGCAGATGGCTGTAGCTGAGAGGGGTCACGAGGAGCAGGGAAGGTGCTAATCCAGCGAGTTCGTGTGAAGACGGAGGCAGAGGTTGGAGGGTTGTGGCCGCACGCCCGAGAGGCCGGAAGGGGCCTCCACAGGGAGCAGGGCCCGGTGACACCTGGAGTGTGGACTTCCGGCCGCCAGGCCGTGAGAGAGCTCGTTTCTGGTTTGCGATGCTCATGGTGGCAGCCCCAGTAAAGTAGCACAGTATATAATGTTGATTTGTTTTTATTCGGATGCAGTTATAAATTATTATTATTATTATTATTTTATGGAAGAAGGAACCCTCGAAAGCAAAAGTCCCTGAGGCTCGTGGAAGTCTTAGTTCAAGGTGACGAGACGCGCCCGTCCTCCAGGAACTGACCTCCTGGTCTGGGGCCGTGCCGGGTAGTGCCGGGGGCTTCCTGAGCGAATGGACTTGATATCTGAGCAGGGGGAGGGTGAGGAGAGGGGTAGGGAGGGAATCTTGGGTCCTGGCTGTGTGACGGCTTTCGAGCTCGGGGTGGCGAGGGCCTCGTCACCCAGCTACCGCCAGCCCACGTGCCCTGGGCCCAGCACTCAGAGCCTGCCCGAGGCAAGCGGGCAGCATCGCGAACGTGGGCGTTCCTGCCTGGGGACTCGTCCATCCGAGTCTGAAAAGAGCCTGCTCCCCGCTTCCACCAGTGCGGGTCTGAACGGACGCCTTTCTCTGGCCTTCTGTCCAGCTTGGGGTCCCCGTCCCTGGAGGTGCTCGTCGTCACCATCAGCTCAGTTCCACGCCGGTCCTAAGTAGAAGCCCAGGAGGCAGACCCCTGCTTCGCCCACCCAGAAGCCCCTTCCCCCCAGGGTGGCCATGTGTCCAGCCCAGGCCTGTGTGAGGCTCCGAAACCTGCCAGCGATGAGGGCCTGGGCAAGCAAGCCGTGGGGACAAAGGGCCGTCTAGCCTGCTGGGCTGCAGCAGGAGCTGGGCGAGGCCCCGAGCAGTGTCCCGGCCACCGGGGGACTCGTAAAGTCGGGGCTGGAATACCTTGGCGTCTTGGCACCGAGGCCCAGGCTTCAGTAGCAGACGCCCCTTGTCCCCCAGACTTCCCTGCAGTGGGGTCCGGACATGACCATACTTTGCAAACATCATCGCTATCAAGCAGCTTGGAGAGGCCAGGGTATAGACAGGATTTTAATCCTCACCTTACAGAGAGGAAACTGAGGCACAGAATGGCTGGCAGACTTGCCTGTTTGTGGCACAGCCAGGACGAGAAGTCTGGGCAGGAGGCCGCTCTCCTCCCCCAGGTATTCGGCTGGCGGTGGCTGAGGGACTTACGTGACATTCCTGCCTCTAGGTGGAGTGTTCTGCACAGCTAGTCCTGAAGCTTTGCACCCCAAGCTGGACATTCAGGGAGTGAAGTGCCAAGTTCCCCTACCCCCAGAACCTTCAGCCAGAACTGGGGTGGGCCGCAAGTGTCCCTCAGCAAGCCCACCCCCCAACTTGAGCTCGTTCCTGCAGACCCCCGGCCATCCTGTAGAATACAGTGCGGATGCTCAGATTCTCCTGCTCAGAAATGCAGCGTCCTTCCACTCGGCCCTCTCCTGGGGCTGCAGTCCCTCCTGGACAGGCCTGAGACCAGGCCGTGAGTTCCTCCCTCCCCCGTCGAAACCCCCGCATGCCACTGTGGGGGCGCAGCAGCTCTGGCCTCCAACTTCACTGGGACCCCAAGGGCAGCTTCCAGGAGGAACCGTGGACATGTGTCTGGACAGCCACATGCCTTGGTCTGGGGGGTGACCCTGGCCCAGGGCTGGGCTCAGGGCATCGGCCCCCA
>NW_011890614.1:4390-5268 GCF_000151845.1 Pteropus vampyrus
CAAGCAAGCCGTGGGGACAAAGGGCCGTCTAGCCTGCTGGGCTGCAGCAGGAGCTGGGCGAGGCCCCGAGCAGTGTCCCGGCCACTGGGGGACTCGTAAAGTCGGGGCTGGAATACCTTGGCGTCTTGGCACTGAGGCCCAGGCTTCAGTAGCAGACACCCCTTGTCCCCCAGACTTCCCTGCAGTGGGGTCCGGACATGACCATACTTTGCAAACATCATCGCTATCAAGCAGCTTAGAGAGTCCAGGGTATAGACAGGATTTTAATCCTCACCTTACAGAGAGGAAACTGAGGCACAGAATGGCCGGCAGACTTGCCTGTTTGTGGCACAGCCAGGACGAGAAGTCTGGGCAGGAGGCCGCTCTCCTCCCCCAGGTATTCGGCTGGCGGTGGCTGAGGGACTTACGTGACATTCCTGCCTCTAGGTGGAGTGTTCTGCACAGCTAGTCCTGAAGCTTTGCACCCCAAGCTGGACATTCAGGGAGTGAAGTGCCAAGTTCCCCGACCCCCAGAACCTTCAGCCAGAACCGGGGTGGGCCGCAAGTGTCCCTCAGCAAGCCCACCCCCCAACTTGAGCTCGTTCCTGCAGACCCCTGGCCATCCTGTAGAATACAGTGCGGATGCTCAGATTCTCCTGCTCAGAAATGCAGCGTCTTTCCACTCGGCCCTCTCCTGGGGCTGCAGTCCCTCCTGGACAGGCCTGAGACCAGGCCGTGAGTTCCTCCCTCCCCCGTGGAAACCCCCACATGCCAATGTGGGGGCACAGCAGCTCTGGCCTCCATCTTCACTGGGACCCCAAGGGCAGCTTCCAGGAGGAACCGTGGACATGTGTCTGGACAGCCACATGCCTTGGTCTGGGGGGTGACCCTGGCCCAGG
>NW_011890614.1:7071-8186 GCF_000151845.1 Pteropus vampyrus
GTCCTCTGACGAGGTGGCTGGGACCCAGGGTGACCGTTATGCCCTATCTTCTCCCGGCCTGCTTTCGATGTCTCCCATGCTTCCCGCTGGCTTTGAGGGTGCAGTGACACCCAGACGCCCGCAGCCCCTGTGACCTCGTGACCACTCTCTCTGAGCCCCAGCCCCAGGTGGGCCGTGAGCTTCGGCGGGCCTGGGGCTGACCCGCTGTCAGGGAGAGCCACCCAGGGCCGTGCCAGAACCCAGGCGTCTGCTGGGCGGGAAATGTCACGGGAGAGGTGGGCTGGCCCCCTCTACCTTAATCTCTGGCTTCCTCTGCTTCTCCTCCTAAACCCCTCCTGCTCCTGGAACAAACCTCGGTGTGTGTGTGTATACATATAATAAAAAAAAAACCTCAGAGATTTTAGGGGCCACAAGCACATAGGCTTTTCATTATGATCGAAGGGGTTCATTTCCTGAGAGATGGAAAACCATCCTCGGGCCTTATGCAACACGGCTTGGCTGCGGAGGCCACATTGTCCCACGCTCACAGCCACAGGAAGGCACAGTAGCTCGCCGGTTTACTCAGAAACATTAGATGTGTCATCCAGGCTTAGCCCGGCCAATGTGTAATTCCAGATACCTGGGTGAGAAAGATCGGAAGTTGTGGGGTGGGGGGAGGCTTGCCGGAGGGGGGAGGGAAGGCAGCAGTCTCAGCGGTGGCCGGGATTCCCAACCTCACAAAGGGTTTGCATGTACCTGTGACTTTATTCATGTTGGCTGTTCCTGACCTCTGCTGCCTGAGGATCCAGGCCCACCTTGCCAAAGGGATCTCAGCGGAAGCCTGCTAGGGATTTCCTGGTAGGCTTTTGCTTTTCTGATACAGCCATCGCCGTCTCCTCTGGGGCTCTTTTCCTCTTCCCGGAGTTTAGGTTAAAGGCTGGAGGTGCAGCAGCCATTCTGGGCTGTGAGGACGAAACTATGTGGTCAGGATGGTGATTAGATGGTGGGACACCGGCGGCATGCTGCCCCAGCCCTGGGAAATGGAGGCAATTAAATCCCATGCATTAAGCTTCTAGAGAGTTTCAGATACTCCCCCCGCCCTCCCACCAGATACATACAGCGTTTGGCATATGGTA
>NW_011890614.1:9746-10165 GCF_000151845.1 Pteropus vampyrus
GGTCGTTGTCACTGAAAGTCATTTTTACTTGTCTAAAAATACATCGATCTGTCTTTTCTTGTGTAGTTTGTACTGTCTGTGTTTTGAGATAGCCCTGCCCTGAGGCTGTTAAAATGTTATTCTATGTTGTCCTCTAAAAGATTTATAGTTTTTCCTTTATATCTAATTGTCACACCACCCAGAATGGTGGTTTTCTTGCATAAAGCGTGAGGTAGGGGCTCTGTGGTGGTCATCAGTGTTCACCAAATATTTAGGGCTCTAAAAATTTCAGGCAAGTCTCCATCATGCTCCACCTCGGCCACCGATGCCTCGGAATAGATGACAACAAATGCGGTGGCCTAAACGACACCCGTTCACCGGCTCGCACTTCCTTGGGGCAGAAGTCCGGCGGGCTTGGCTGGGTCATCTGCTTGGGGACG
>NW_011890615.1:0-1405 GCF_000151845.1 Pteropus vampyrus
ACGTTCCGGGGTGTTCTGCCCCATCACGAGTTTATTTAGACCACAGACGTTCCGAGCCACGACTTGGTTGTCTTATTTTGTTAGGTTTTCGGCTGCACGTTTTTCTTTCATCTCCTTATATCTGCTGGAATTTTTCTAAGTAGGGATAGTCTGCCTATGGAAAAGCATGGAAAAGCCTTTCTTACGGCAGCTTCGGTGCTCACATTGTATAGAATACAGTCTGAAGTGCGTAGCGAAGTGTCGTTACGTACGGAACCTTCCCCATAACCCCGTCTGGAACATTTAGGTCAGTTTATTTCTTTACCATTATCGAAACTACCGTTCGTGTTTGTTATGTGCAAAGACATGATTCTTCTAATTTAAGGCTTTGTTTCATCTTGTAAGTCAAGTTGTCATAATTATAATTTTTCTGTGACTTGATCATCTTCCTTTGGGAAGGAATTTTCCTGCCTGGGAAGACAGACATCCATCCGGTTATAGATTAACTACTTCTCCGGCACCCTGGCCTTTTGGGGCGGCTGCTTCTACCCGCGACCGCGTACGTGGTCACCAGCAGTGTGTGGATAGTGATTCCACCCTCAGGTCTGGAACAAGAGTGGCTGGCAGGAGAAAGACACATACACATTGTCCTGCTTTTTATTCATCCACGATTTTGCCTCTGTCCGGCAAGATTACATGTTAGCACATAAAAAAGATTGTCCTGGTGTATTACATGAGCAAGTGTGCGTGCGTGTGCGTGTGCGTGCGTGTCTGTGCGTGTCTGTGTGTGTGTGTACGTGCGTGTGCGTGTGCGTGCGTGTCTGTGCGTGTGCGTGCGTGTCTGCGTGTGCGTGTGCGTGCGTGCGTGTGCGTGTCTGTGCGTGTGCGTGTGTGTGCGTGCGTGTGCGTGTGTGTGCGTGTCTGTGCGTGCACGCATGTGCAGTGGAGAGGGCATCGCACGTCCTTTCCTGATGGAAGAGGACGGGTTACTTTTTGCTCGGATTTGTTTTGGGAGCCGGGGCCAGGAGGGGGAAGGGGGCTTCAATCCCGAAAATGGCCGTCTCCCCGTGCCAGATGTGGGGAGGGGAGCAGCAGACGGCCAGTGGGCTCCTAACTGTTCACCAGCCTTCACCTGACACAGGTCTGAGAGGAGGCAGCTGACACCTGCTGGGGGCCTTTGTGTGCCGGGCACAGTTCTGATGCTTTATACTTGTTGACGCATTTAAGCCTGACGGATGAAGGTGGTTCTGCCCACTTCACAGATGAGGACGCAAACGGGGGCTTCGAGAAGCTAACTAACCCTCCCAGAGCCGGACAGCCAGTCAGAGGCAGAGGAGCCAGAAGTTAACTGTGTCTGTCTGGTTGTAAACCGTCGATTTGGAGGGGACCTCGGGGACCTGTGTCCCTGTGAGGCAGATACGCTCGG
>NW_011890615.1:5300-6137 GCF_000151845.1 Pteropus vampyrus
CGGAGGAGGAGGCTTTTTCCTTGTTTTTTTTCCGTGTGTATAAATTTTGGGTGGTGGTTTTTGTCCTTTCCTTCACATCAGTGGACGTGCTCATTTGGGGGGCTACGCCACAATTTAGCATTGTTTCGAATCAGCTCTCAAAAGGGACATGGAAAGGAGGGGGAACCCGAACGTTTATTTCGCGCCAGCCGTGTACTCGAGGCTCCCCAAACCTTAGGCAGGGCGCCTGCCAGTCCCTTACAGAGCGGGAACGAGCTTTGGGGTGTCATGATAGAAAGGGCTTGAATTCTGGCCCAAAGCCCGTCTGCTCCCCACACCGGTCAGCCCCTCCTGTTCCAAATTCCACGCCAGAGCGAGGAGCGTGATCCAGCCCCTGGACCTCCTGGGGACCGTGCCATCAAGGGCGGACCTCGCTGCTCCATCTGCCTCGCTGCTCCATCCGCCTCGCTGCTCCATCCGCCGGGCCCTCCCGGAGGCCGAGCCCAGAGTGCCTTATAGCTTTGCTTTCGTGCCCTCAGATGTTTCTGGGAGGTGACGTGGATTTGGGGATTACGTCGCCCTCCCAGGGTGGGGACCCGTGCTCCCCAGCGGAACGCGCCCAGCCAGCGAGGTCGGCCGCCTTGTGCTGAGCGTGCACGGCTGAGCCCGCAGCACCCAGCTCTGCGGTGGAAGCCACCGTCTCCGCCCAGTCCCCTCCGTGTTGTTTCCTGTCCCCGTCGGGCGGGGCACGAGCACTTGCATGCAGAAGCGCGGGACGAATCCGGCTGCGAAGACACCTGGCCCTGACTCGGCACCCGGGTCGCACTCCCGTCCCCGCCCCGCACGTAGCAGAATCCC
>NW_011890615.1:7903-11386 GCF_000151845.1 Pteropus vampyrus
TTCAGCTCCGAACGCTGGTCCCGCACGCTCCACAGTCGTTTAGGACGCAACGGTCTCGGTGTCAGGCGTCCCTGCCAGGGACCGCCAGGCGGTTAAGGCTGGCGCCCAGGGCTCCCCACGCTGCCGTCAGGGGCGGGCTCGCTCCAGCGGTTCGCGTCTTAAACGAGACGGTGAGGGGCAGGACAGTGTCCAGGGCATCGCTGCTGAGCCCCGAGCTGCGCCCCACGCACGTCGGAGGGGATTCCTGCTGTCGCCCGCGATGCCGCTAAGAGTGGGGCCTCCGCAGTTACGTGTGGGGACGGTGGGCGGTGCCCCCGTGGGGTTGGCGTGGCGGGTCCCCCTCCGGGCCGGGGGCCGCGGGCTCGGGAAGCCAGCAGTGACGTCGTGGAGGGGGTTTCCCGGAAGGTTATGCCACTCGGAGATATGAACGGGGTGAAGGACAGATGGCGAGTGGCAACTGCAGAGGTGGCCTCCTCGGGAGCGAAGGTGACGTCGAGGGCACACGGTCCCTCAGAGGAGGCAGGACACGGGGTCCTCTGGGGAGCTTCACGGGAAGGCGTGGCGTCTCCTCTCGCGGGGTCTGCCGAGCGAGGACGGGTTCGCCAGCATGTCACGAGGGCCGGTGTGGCATTTTCGAGGTGAGGCGGGTTTCTTAAATTCACGTTCGGATACCTGAAGCCGGGGACAGTCCTTTGTGGGCCCCATGTGATCTGGTCCCTGGGGCCTCACGGCGTTGCGCCCACCAGGCTGCGGCCGTCACTGTGGGTGGAGGCTGTGGGCCCTGAGGCCTCTGCTGCGGCCGGCTTTGGAAGGATGTCACCTGGCTCGATTTGGGGGCCTTATGTTTCTCACAGACCTGAAGGTCTGTTTGGCTGCAGTGACTTCGAGACTGTCCCAGGACACAGGCGCATAGGGAGGTGGCGGGCGCCGGCTGTGAGCCGGTCTCCCAGGACGCTCACACGCACGTGCACGGTGGCCGTCCCCCAGTGCGGTGGCCATCACACGTGTCTCCTGCCGCGCCCCGCCAGTGCCCCGCATGGCGTCAGCCACCCCAGCCCAGCGGGAGCGGACAGGGTCCTTTGCCTGATGACACTTCGCGGCTGTCATTCGAGCCTGCTCACCCTTCTCCGCACTAGGAGAAGAGGGCGGCTCCATCGGATCAGCCGGTGACGCTGCGCGGTGACTTCCTGCCCGGCGTGGGCGGTGTGTGTGGCGTCAGCACCGCGTGGAGCCCGACTCCCGCGGCCCCCCTCCCCGCCGGGCCAGGCGGCAACTGGAGTCAACTCTCGCAGCCTCTCAGGCTCCGAGCCAGCGACTTGGTCCACGCTTTTCTCCTAGGGCCACGGAAGGGGCCAGATAGGGATCCGGGAGCCTGAGGCTTCTGGCCCAGGACCCCGTTCGAGATCACGGACTGCGCGTCCCTTGGGCGTGTGGCCGCCCTCGCGGTGTGCTGTCTCGCAGGCTGAGCGCGGGACGGAGCGGGTAGGACAGAGTGGAGCGTGGTCAGCTCGACCGCCGCGGACTGAGCGTCCAGCCGCAGGCCCGGGGATTGTGTCTCAGGTCAGAGAGGTTTCTCCAGTGCCACAAGCCTCGAAGCCACCTGATCTCTCCGCTCGGCCCAGCTCCGGCCTGGGCTGCAGCTTGTGGCTTGGGTGCCGCAGGCAGAGCCCTCGCCGTCCACGGATCCGTGGAGGAGGAGGGGCACTTGTGATGACTGCCGGCCGCTGTGACGTTGGCGTGCTGGGTGCCGCCGCAGCCTGGGGTCCCGGCCCCCCGCTGCAGAGCAGACCTGATGCTTCGTATCGTCTCCTATGGGGTTCAGTCCTGTGAGGGGCTGTCGCGTTCGGCAGCGGGAGGGTGAGGCGGACAGATGGACGGGAGCACCTGGCCCTGGCTGTGGGCCCCCCGCGCCAGCACATGTGGGCGTCTGTGTGTGTGAGTGGCCGGTGGCGGCCTCCACGGGACTGAGGAAATGAGTGTCAACACGGTTCGTCATGCTAGCATCACGGGCAGAGGCCTTGTGGCGAGCGCACGTCCATCACACTGCTGCGTCTTTCGGAGAGCTCTGTCTGTCTGTCCGCTTCCCCCCGTGAAGCCACTGTTCTCTCACATACAGCTCCTGCTCCTGTGTTGGCCTCCGGGGTGGCAGTTGGCCTCCGGGGTGGCAGTTGGCCTGCTTGGCCTTCCTCAGACCCAGGCGCAGCCCCCTCCTCACTGCCTCCGCCATCACAGCCTGCGCCCGGCTGGTTTCCTCACTGTCCCCCCCGTCTTTCTGGGCCTGGGCTGCACCCAGCAGCCCTGCGCCCTCAGCCCAGACGTCCCGGATCTGCTGCCACCTCTGCTAATTGCCCGGCCAGTACTCACAAGAGGGCCCTGTAATGACCAAGTCTCTTTCCGTCTGTCCCAGACTGCTTTTTGCAGGAAGAGATCCTCCCCAGTGGCTGCTCAGATTTTCCTGTGACTCACCTCTAGCTATTAAATCCGCCTCTTCCCAATTTCCTTTGTAGCACTAACCACCATGAAGTCCCTGGTTTTTAGAATTCCCTTTCCTTCTCCCTCCCTCCTTCCTTCCTTCCTTCCTTCCTTCTCTCTTTCCTACAGCTTGTATTAGCTTTGGTTGGTTAAGGCGCCAAAAACAAACAAAACAAAAACCATAAAATAACTTGGCCTAAACAAAATACAAGTTCATTTCTCTGTTACTTAGCTGTAGTCCAAAGGCAGCCGTCTGGGCTGGTGTCTAGGGTCTGAGAACTGTCCGGTTTCTCTCCCTAGTGTGGCTTCCATTCCCCAGGCCAACTCACAATCCAGGGTGGCTGCCAGAGCCCCAGTCATCACATTCACTTTCCAGCTAGCAGAATGAAAGGAGAGGGGCACGAGGAAGACACCCCTTCTTTTGAAAGACATTCCTAGGAGTGTTATATCCTACGTCTGCTCATTTGTCACCAACCAGAATTTTGTCACCGGAGACGTGACCCATATCTAGCTGCAAAGGAAGCAGAAAAGCGTCTTTCCTCCCAGTGGTTATGAATTCATGTTGAATCAGGGCCCTGCTGGCCGTGGAGAGGGCTGCGTTGGAGGAAACCAGCAGATCGGCCTTTTCCTTCACTCCCTGCCTGGCCCCGCCCCGGCTGTCCCCCCTCCCCGGTCCCACGTAGAGAGACACACATGTGCCATCTTATGTCACATATCAGGATAAATGTCAGCAGAGTTGAAGTGCACATTTACATAACACGATCCCGTCGTTGCCCATGGTAGTTATAGCGGTGGCGATCGGTGTGGCACTCAGCGAGCCCTTTCTTCTGGCTTCGTTCAAGAAAAACAAACACGGGTGCTTCTTCCCCGCACTCAGCTTCCCGCCCCTTACGGACTGACGGGAATTGCGGCTCCGATGGAGAGAGACGTGATGCCCGTGTCAGAGAGGGAGGCGGGGTGGAGCGAGCTGGAACACTGCAGCTCTCCACGCAGGCCCCGCGTCTGAGCCGG
>NW_011890615.1:14226-16416 GCF_000151845.1 Pteropus vampyrus
ACGGGTCTTCTGTGAATGAATCAAAGGAGGAACTGACATTTCAGGGGGCAAGGGCACTGTATTTCTGTCCTGGACTTCTGTCCTAAGTTCTGATGATGGGGAGACACGGCAGAACAGTCTTGGGGGTGAGGCCAGGAGAGCTCCACCTTCCAGCTCACTTGGCCATGTGTCACAAAGACTAGCTCGTGGGCAGTGGGACACCTGAGTGGAGGTGAAGCCATGCGCCTTCACATCGAGCAGAGATTGGCCAGTGGGAGGGCACGACCACCCACTCCCTCTCCAGAACACCTGTCTGTCTGTCTGTCTGCGTCATCTCTTTCTGTCCACCCAGCATTGGGTCCCTGGACTGCTGTCCACATCTGGACACCCGTCTCTGCCAGGCTGGCCTCCGCCCCGCCGCCTGCCCCACCTGTGGGAGTGAATCCAGGCGGGGCTCCCAGCCCACCCGTCCTCGGTGAAGAAACAGTGCCCTCTAGTGGGCCTTGTCGGGGCTGCTCCCGACCCCTGTCAGGCTCAGGCAAGGACAAAACCTCGGGCACCAGCTCTCCTGCCGAGGACCTTGAACGTGCCTTTGGGTTTGGAGTGCTTTTCTCCTTGTGTGAGGAAAAATAAAGAGCAGCGGGAGGTCGGCGTGAGCGCTGCTCCATCCGTGCTGTGACAGCCCACTTATCTTGAGAGTTCTACCGAAGAATGAACTCCAGGGCCAGCGATGGCGCAGGGTGGAGGGGACATCAGATGCTTCTTAAAGGGCGTGTGACAATTTCTATAGACATCGCTTACCTGCCTTGACGGGTCTCCTACAGGAGGGGGGAGATTTGTGAGACTCCTCCTTTAAAAATTATCACCAAAAGTGCTAAATCTCATGCCCGGGGACCCCTCCCTCCGTGGACAGGGACAACACGTTAGCTGGGGGAAGTGTGCAGACGTGACTGCCGAAGGCCTCTGCGCTGGCTCGGACAGGCGCCTGGGCCTTGACAGCCTGCGTCTGCACAGGCTGTGGGGCCGGGGAGCCCGGAGGCGGGGGGCGGGGTGCCGTCAGGGACACGGGATCCTGATCAGATGTGATGGCTCGTGGATTAGGTAACAGCTCCGCTGGGTGAAATTGGATCTTGGGGGATGAGTGTTACATGTCCGGTGTCCTGGAGAAAGGCTCATTTGAGTCTTGCATGGCGCCGCAGAGATAAAAAGGAGCTTTTAAATAATCATTTTGTCTCCTACTCACCGGCCCGCTGCCTTCCAGCAGTAAATGCATAGGCGGCCTCAGCTCTGCTCAGACATGTCGCCCTTTGCGTTCATTTACTGAATGTCGGGGGGATTTTTCCTAACCGACCAGCAGAACAGTCTCCGTGTCCGAGTCCCACGCCTGCCTTTACGGCGGGGTGCAGGTGTGTGCGTGCAGCGCCGTGCTGGGCCCGCCCGCGCCCCCGTGTGCCCACGCACTCCGCCCCAGACCATGAGAACCGGAACCTTCCGTGTAAAAGTGCAAGCTGAAGCTGTCTCTCTATATGTACGATTTTTTTGTCTTGGTTCAGACACACACTCTGAAATTTTTTATTTTCATAATAATTTGAGTAAGCAACATTTAGGGTAAGGTACATGGTATTTTTATCATACCAGTCTTTTACTGTCCACAGTTAGAAACCAATTATATTAAATTTTAGTTGATCCTAATTTTTCTGTTTACAAAATATTCGTAGGATTTATAAAATGATAAAATCTAAATGAAATGCTATCACTTTTGCTATGTTTTTTCTTTTCTTTTTTGCCCCCAACTAAATGGATCCTTCACACCTGAGGGTAAAAAGAGGCAACATAGACGAGGGCTTTACGCCCTGTGAGCCCCAAAACCCAGTGGGGCAGGGCTCGCGGGGCATCCTGTCAGCGCCGTCCGGCCTCAGAAACGCCCTTCCTCATTCTATTCAAAGCCGGTTTGACATGTAGGTGTGCAGGGCTGGTGTGGATGCTTCGCGCTTCCCACTGGCCGTTTGAAAGGGGAAGTGGGGTGAGGGAGAAGCTGAGAGGGGACGTCCGCGGGGTGAATGCTGGGCGCGTGGGGGTGGTGGCCTCGGCATGTCCGAGGTCACCTGCCCCGTCCCGGAGGAACGGGGGCCAGCACCTTGGTCACCGGGCGCCTGGCTCTTTGCCTCTCCTCCTGCACCCGTAGCTGGTTGGCTGGGGGAGGGAGGGGCT
>NW_011890615.1:18163-19674 GCF_000151845.1 Pteropus vampyrus
GTCTCCTACACAGGCCCCAGGTGGCCGCTCGAGTTCCTCCCCCTTCACCGCCAAGCCTGGTCTCTGACCCGGCCACTCATGCCGGGGGCACAGGGAGAGCCCCGAGTGTGGCCTCCCTCATAAACCCCACAACAGGAACGGATGTCCAGCTGGAAGGTATTGAAACCTGGCTTCATTCTGAGCTCAGGTTGCCCGTGACACAGAGGAGCTGCTCGCTTTCCCGGCTGAAAGCCCCTGTCACTCCTGTGCCTCATCCCAAACCCGGAGCGCTATGTGTTACGCGCTTGTTCCTCAGGGTAGGTGTGTGGCTGGGTCCCCTGGACGGGTGCCGCCATCACCTCCGCTTTCAGACAAGTGAGGGGGTGGAGGTCAGAGAGGTCAGGTGACGTGCCTGGGTCACACATCCGCCAGGGGACAGAGGTGGCCCTGGAATTCAGTCTCTGACCCTTAGCCCAGGGGCTTTTGCTGGAGCCATGCCTGATGCCACGTTAGAGGGAGAGAGTGTGCTCCCGTGGGCACGGACGAGGCCAGCGTGTCCCTCCTTACTTCTGGGAACGGCTTGCCGGTGCCTAAGAGAGACTAGTGATGAAATTTGTTCTCCAGAAGCTTCTCACACATCGGCCTGTTCGAAATAATAAAGACTGGAAACTAGGCCCTTGGGGAAGCGCTCGTCACACAGCAGGTGACGCGTGTGTCTCCCAAAGTGCTGAGGGTCGCGTCCTTGCGTGCGTGGGCACTTTCGGTGACAGCAGGCTCTGCGTAACACCGCCCAGCGCCGGTTGTACAGTCCTGCGGAGAGGGAAGCTGAGGCCTGGAGAAGTGTGCCCAGTCGTCATAGGCCGGGCTTCCAGGTCGTCTCTGAAGGGATGAGGACACACGCGGTACGGCCAGACACACACGTGGTGACTCGCTGAGCGCATTCCACGCCCGCTGGGGCAGGCGTCACCCGCATTTCACAGACAGGGAGGACAGGGCACAGAGGTGTTGGGTGGCTTCTGGGGTCCCACAGCTCAGTGAGTCTGGGAGGCACTGTGCCCTTTCTCGGCCCACCCGGCCATGCTCAAGCGAGGGGCTCACGCCGTCCCCAGCCCGTCCCCAGGCTGCCGTGCAGAGCGTGAGACTGCCCTGCTGAGGGGTGGGAACACCGACATCCCGTCTCTGAGTCCTGAGGGGCTTTGCCCAGACCCTCGCGGTGGCAGCTCAGAAACCAGCCTCCCAGTCCCCAGTGTAGACAGCCCCTGGACGCGTCCGCCTGTGGATCACAGGGCCCCTAAGGAACGGACGGTCGATGTCTTGTGTGACTGCGTTTCCGGCGAGCAGGAGGGCTCGTGCCACAGAGGTGGCAGAGCCGCATCGTCACAGTGCCGCTGCAGTGAGGTGGCATGTGCTGAGCCCTCGGCGCGCGGACCCTCGAGCACCTCCTCCTACGGTTTGCAGCGTCGCTGCGAGGGACCCCATCGAGTGATGAGGCTAAAAGTAGAAGGTGCCTATCGAGTGCTCCGCGGAGCGAG
>NW_011890616.1:0-647 GCF_000151845.1 Pteropus vampyrus
GCGGCCATGTAGGTGCTCCCGATGGTCTTGATCTTCTCCAGGTCCTTGTAGAAGTCCTTCTCCATGAGCTGTGTTTAAAACACACAGCTGTCAGATGTCGGGGAACATCCAGACAAGTCGCCACGGCAACCAGCCAGGAGCGACGCAGAGCTGCGAGCCCATCTGGGAAGCTACGCTGTCTTCGCTATGGGTGCCGGGCAAGGTCCGCCGAGGCCGAGAGGCGCAGGTGTGCGGGGCTTCGGCAAAGGCATTGGGAAGAGGGGTGGGGCGCCACGCGGAGTGTGCCATGGGCCACCTGCCCGCCCGTCCACCCATCCTGTGGGTGAGCCGCCTGCCCGAGCCAGCATTACAAGACGGGACAGGCGCCAGCACCCAGCCCCGCAGCCCAGGCACCTCATCTGCACCCTGGCAGCCCTCCCCCCGGCCCTGCAGCTAAGACCCCCCTCAACTGTCACCGTCGGTCGGCCTGGGGCCCAAGCAGCAGACCGCGTGCACTCCTCCCCACCCCTCCGTGGGGCACGTGCACTGGTGTCAGGCATAGCGGACTCTGGGGAGAAGGCGGTCTCCCCAGCCCAGGCACGCAGCCCCACCACCCAGCCCCACCACCCAGCACCTACATCCAGCCCCACCGCCCAGCCCCGCCACCC
>NW_011890616.1:1607-4372 GCF_000151845.1 Pteropus vampyrus
TGCTCCTCCCTCTCTCCAAACTAAACTCCGAGGGCGCCAGGGTCCCCACGGGCTCGTCCCCACCGCCCCCCAGCACAGGGAACCCCAGTACTCTGGGTAACTCCTCCCCCGAAGTGCTGGAACTTTCAGAAAACGGGTGATGGGGGGCTCCCCTCCATTTCCAGGGTCTACCCCCAGCCACCTGCTGGGGACCAGTGGCCCCCTCTGAGGCACCAGCCCACCCAGGGCCCACTGTCCCCACACAGCCCCCGATGGGCCCCACCTGCCTCGCTCTCCGGGAATGCGACACGCCCTCCCCCAGCTCCCCTCCGCGGGCGCGCTCCGCCTGCCTAGGACCCCGGCCTCCACGGGCACCACGACGAGCAAAAAGCCAGGGGGACCTGGCAGGGGCACATCCGGAGCCCAAGGAGCCCAGCCAGGTGCCAGCTCCCTGGAGCAGGTCTGACCGGGGGGACATGCGGGGCAGACAGCAGGCGTGGCCGAGTCCCAACCAGTGGTCCTTCGCTCTGGGCTGTGCAGGAACGAAGCAGCCGACCTCGATGGCCCCAGCCGTCCGTCGGCCACCGTGAGGGCTCCGAGGGCACTGCCGGCTGAGAGCCAGCGGCAGCCAGTGGTCAGGAACTGGCACTGGGCTGTCCCGCTCCGTGTCCCCCTTTGTCCAGCGTCTCACCCTGAGCACGCTCCCGGCCCAGAGGTCACCTGGTGGCCGTCGCAGTGATCAGGCCGCCTGTGGCGGTGTCACGGAGCTTGTGTTCAGCCCCCCTCATTTCACTTCATAATGGCCCCGAGCACAGGAGCAGGAACGCTGGCGGTTCGGAAGCGCCACCGAGGCGCCGGGCAGCGAGAAGGCGCGTGTGGGGGGGGCTGCGGCCGTGCGACGTGGACGTCCCCACGACCCGGGACGGGTCGCTGTCACAGGTGTAAAGATGGGGACTTGAAGGGCAGGGGAGTGGAGGAGGGGCAGCCGGCCGCCAGCTCGGCTGAGTCCCCGGGATCCGCGTGTGCGCCAGCCCCGCCCTGAACGCGGGCGACGCAGCTGCACGGCCACCCCTGGAATGCACGTTCGCTGGCAGAGGGATGAGCGGTTTTACTGTCGTCAGGGGACAGCTGCCACCACGGTCGCCCACTGAGCCCACAGGGAAGCCGCGTGGGAGGGAGGCCCAATGGCCCCAGGTGCAGGGCTGAGGAAGCGGTCGGCGGGCACAGCCATCTGTCCATGCGGTGGGGACGACCGGCCCAGCCTCAGAGAGGATGACCTCGTGAGTCTGGCCTGGCGGCACGGCGGTGGTTTGAGGACCGATATCCTCACGAGCTCCGACGGGCACGGACAAACGCGCAGGGCCTGGAAACACCCTCATTTTCTAGGTTTATGGGAAGCGAAGGGTCTTCTCGTCACACATCCCTAGAAAACCATCCCCACGTCCCGCGTAGGACCCACCCCGGACACGCGGTCACTGTCCGGCACTGAATCCCTGGAACCACAGGCTTGTGTGGCAGGTGGCGTCACCACTGGTGGGGACCCCGGGCTGGTCGACTGTTGTGCTTAATGGCCCTTACGGGGGCACCAACACCGGAAAGGCCCCAGCCACCCCAGATGCGGGTCCCGGCTGCAGGAGCCACAAGCCAGGCCCGGTCTCGCTCCGTGCATGTGAGGTGGGGCCAGGCGCCTCGTCAACGAGTCGGGCCAGTGTCACACAGTCCGGGCTGGCCAGGCCTGCCCTGCTCACGCCGAGCCCGTCCTTCTCGAGCTCCGAGCCGCTGCTCATAACTGAAGAATGATGGCGGGGTGCCCTCATCTCAGGGACCAGCCAACTCGGTCACCCTGAAGAGCCAGCTGGAGCCAGACAAGACCAAGCTCGCAGCCTGCCACGAAGATGCTGCTGCCGTCCCCTGGCGTGGCTTTGGCCAGTGCAGTGGCCAGGTCTCCTGTCCAGGGCCCGGCGTGTGGCGTCTGCCCTGACCCCAGCCGACCCTGAGGACTCCACCCAGAACCTGCCAGCTGCCCCCTGTCGGGCTTGACCAGCGGGGGCTGCGGGAAGAGAGCAGGGCCCTGCTGGCACGGTCACGTAGTGGTAGCCGGCTGTGTCCCGCGGCCAAAGGGCGTGGACCCCATCTGGTGGCTCCCCGTGTCCCAGGTCTTGGGACCTGCTCCCCACTCCCCTTTGGCCTGGAGCGGGGACTCCCCACCTGGGCACCCCAGGCACCGCTCCAACCCGGGTCACCCTGCACCCCTCCCATCTTTCAGATGGCCCAATGCCATCAGCTCTCAGCCTCACCTGACAGGACTGTGCCCTCTGCCCTCTGCCCAGTGGTGCGTGCCCAAGGCCACTCCCACCCCCACCACAGGCCACCGCCGATGGCCAGCCCTGCCTGGCCCCCACAGAGCCACTCCCAAGACCCCCCACAGCCCCCACCCGCCTCAGCACCAACACAGGCCACCGCCAGGCCACCGTCTGCACACAGCAGTCCCCCCAGACCCCGCCACCTTTCCCACCTGGGCCTCCATGAAGGACCCCGTGAGCGCAGGCCTCGTGCCCCCCCAGTACCAGCCCCTCGTCCTCCCACCGTCCCCAGGTGTCCGGGGGCCTGACAGCATGGGCGCGGGGGGCCTGAGTCACTCAGGGAAAGGAGTAAGCCAGCATCAGCCGTGTCCCCACGAACGTGCCCCCCACAAATGTGCCCCCAGAGCCCCGCCGGTCCACAGCAGGAATCAGACGCCACCCTGGGCATCCCCACCCCAGGGGCAGGCGGCCGAGGGGCTCGGG
>NW_011890616.1:4422-5991 GCF_000151845.1 Pteropus vampyrus
CAGGGGCAGGCGGCCGAGGGGCTCGGGTCCCAGCGGCCCCCGCCCACCCAGAATCCAGACCCACACGTGGAGTGAGGACAGCACTGGGCAGCAGGCGCTTAGAAGTGGGGGTCCCCCGGCCGCCACATGGCCCAGACAGACCCAAAGGTGGACCTGGACCCCGGCAGGGGCGTGGCCGTCGCCTGCCCTCCCCGACGTCAGGGCCCGGGACAGCCCCCACGCCCGCCCACCCCGCTCGTGGCGGAGCTCCCCGTGGCCATGTTAAGTACCAATCCAGCCCCCACTGCAGTGTGAGAGTCTGCGCATTCCAGGCTTCCCGTGACCCACCGGACCCGCTGTCCGTCCAGCCAGGGGACGCTGAGCCCCTCCGCACCGTCACCCCCCTGCTTCTCGTAAAGCCGCCGCCACACTGACTGTGGGCAGGGCTCCCCAGAGGCCCCGCCAGGCTTCCCGCACTGCCCTCCCTCCGGCCCCGGCCCCCTGGCGCACCCCGGACACTGCTGCCCACAGCCGGGACCCCGGGAACCCCGCCCCCCAAGGACGCAGAAGGCTCGTCTTGCCTGCGCAGCCCACAGGTAGTCCAGCCGCAGCTTGATGTCCACCTGCCGGGCGTGCAGGGCCAGCGTGCACGAGAACAGCAGGATGGCCACGACCGGCTCGAAGCTGCCCCCAGAGACCGGGCCGCCCCTTGGGGGAGACGAGGGAGAAACCAGTCAGTGCCGAGCCTTCGTCACCAAACACAAGACTATCCGAAGAGCGCCCTGAGGTGTCCCACTCGCAGTGGCACCCGGGACCCAGGCCGAGAGCCACGTCTCGCCGGAACCCGAGGCCTCGCCGGAATCGGGGCTGAAATGGGGGAACAGAGAAGCCGCAGAGCCCGTGAGCCCCGACCCGCACACCGGCACACGCGGCGACACACGCGGGTTCGCGGTGCGCACCAGGCTGTTCCGGGGGGGCACCTACCCCGCGGCCCTGGTGTAGCCGCTGAGCTCCAGGACCAGGATGTAGGACGTGGCGAGCACGGACAGCAGGATGACCTTCGGCAAGGAGGAGACGCGCAGGAACACGGTGAGCGGGAGCGTGCCCACCAGGCCGCAGAGCAGGGCGTGCGGCGCCGACTCGCAGGGCGCGCCGGGCAGCACCGGGTTGCGGCCGCCGGGCGACAGGACCACCAGGGACCCGTTGGCACTGGTGCTCCAGGCCCAGGGCAGGCAGCCCACCTGGAGGGGATGGAGGCCAAGGAGCACGGGGGGCTCACTCACGACAGCGAGTGGTCCCCCTCCCCCCGCGCAACACGCTCCCCCAGGAGCCCCCGAGGGGGACGCAGACCCTCCTGCCTGCTCCACCCGCGAAGGCTCCTTGCTGCCAGAGAAAGGAGCAGGACCCGGGGCAGGGGCGGGAACCCCTAAAATCCTGCTATCTCCCCAGTCCGTCCCGTCGCTCCGGCCCGGCTCCCCTCCCTGTACGTTATGTGGGGACCGTGTCCTCCCACTGGAGGAAGTCCTCCTGGCTTCTTGGGCACCCCAGTCCTCCCACTCCCCCTGCCCCCTCGCCTCCCACTGGGGCGCC
>NW_011890616.1:7116-7586 GCF_000151845.1 Pteropus vampyrus
CAGCAGCCCGGAGGATGCACGGGCGCCAGAGCCCCCAGACGCTCTGACCAGGCACCACATTAAGATGTGTGCTGTCCATCGCAGCCACAGACACATGGTCTTCTGCCCGAGCCTACGGTGGATGCAGAAGCCAGCAAGCACGGGGCCCACAGACTGAGGGCGAGAGCCGCGCTCCAAAAGCCCTTCCCCTCAGGACACTGACTCTCCACTCGGCTTCCAGCTTCCAGACCGACCAGCAGCCCCGGGTGGCCCACGCTGCTGCGGGATGGCCTGACGCTCCTTAGGCCTGCTCAGCCCCGGAGGAGGAGGATGGTGGAGGGGGAGGGCAGATGGTCAGAAAGGAAGGGGCTGGCGCCTCTGCCAGAACCACGTCTACCACCAGGCACACAGGTCCCCGACACTGGGACGGACGTGGCAGGCTTCAGAAATGAGCATCTGTTTGTCACGCTTTCACTTAAAATTATGTAACT
>NW_011890617.1:0-1048 GCF_000151845.1 Pteropus vampyrus
AGCATGGAATAAACACAGTATACATCACCAAGGTCACTGCATCCTTCTTTAGGAAAGATGAGGCAACTGAACTGAGGTACACTCCAAAACCTGTTCCATAAAACAAGCAAACAACTGAGAGGCGAGAACAACAACTGGAAAGGTTTTATTTTCTCACGTGGTGATGGGACTCTCAGCATGGAGGAAATGATTTTGTAGTAAGAGAAAAAGATCCCTGAGAAAAAGACCCTGAGAGTCGTACACCACCAAAGGTGGCCCAAATAAATTGCTTTAATATGTTATTGGTGGAGGTGTCATTACAGGCAAACTTGATGAGTTGAGGAGGGTTACAAAATAATGAGCGATTTCTGCATCTGCACAGAAGTACGCTGTGATATCATCAAATAGTGCATCTGGGAGTTCAAAACGCTGATGAAAAATGATAGTAGGACCAACAAGCCATAGAAACATGGGTTCAAGATGGCCAGATAGTGTAAGAGTTGCCAAATGGCCACCAACTTGTCACAGGTCATCAGGGCCAGCAGTAGACTGTCCAAACATGCAAAAGAGAATGAAGGTAACCTGAGTTAGGCAACCAGCATTGGAGATGGATTTGCTGTATATCTGCAGGTTCACCAGCATCTTGGGGACTACAGTAGCGCTGAAACTGATGTCAGCCAAGGACTCATTGGAGAAGAAGAAGTACATATGGGTGTGGAGGTGGGAGTCAGAGATGACAACCAGGATGATGAATAGATTCCTGACTCACAAGGTATATGGATAGAAAAAGCCCAAAGAGAAGAGGCTGCTGTTCTGGACCATCTGAGTGTCTCAGGAGGAAGAATTCTGAGTCACCTGTCAGATTGCATGGCTCCATGCAGATGGGACACTTTTTGAAAAAAGAAGAGAGTATTGAATGAATAAAACAAGCATAGAGGCGCCCAGCTAAGTGCCCATATATTGGATTTAAGCATTAACAGGTGAAGTACTTACACTTGAGGACCCCCATTGCCTTTGGCAACATTTCTCAGGTGTGAATTCTTTTTAGAACTCTTTCCTTATTGATCTC
>NW_011890617.1:1098-3592 GCF_000151845.1 Pteropus vampyrus
TAACAGGTGAAGTACTTACACTTGAGGACCCCCATTGCCTTTGGCAACATTTCTCAGGTGTGAATTCTTTTTAGAACTCTTTCCTTATTGATCTCTGGGCTATTCACCTGTTTCTATAAACTCCCACTTTAAAGACAATGGTCAATAAAGAGCATTCTGAGAAGACAAATCCATGATCAGAGTAAAACATCACCCTTCTACCTCTGAAGGAAAATAGGGAATAAGAAGCATTCTACTCTTTAAGAAAAAAACGTCATTGTAATTAAAAGACGCTAAGGAGCACTCAAGAGGACTTTATCTTATCCAAATGCAGTATAAGAAATTCTCTTAATTTGCAATGTAGTCTAGAAGAGCTAAAACCACATTAACTGCATTCTAAATTAAAATAAAATGCTCATAATCTGATAGCATTTTGTATGCAATTATTTTCAAGTTTTCATCTTTATTTGCTTTTATGAAATCCATTTTGCATGAAGATAAGTGTTCACTCAAATGTATGGGTTGTCTGGTCAAGTCCCTTCAAATATAACTCAAATATACAAATATTTGGCCTTGGTGGACTTCACATTTGGAAAAATATGTTCTTGCTAAATGCATGAAATCATACAATATCGCTGATCCTAAGTTTTGTATACATTTAAATTGCAATGATTAAATAATAATGAACTATCATAAGTACTCTGGACTTATTTTTCCTTTTGAAAGGTTATTTTCTATCAGTAATACACAATCTCAGAGAAATGTCTGAGGTTGAATTTGCTCTTTACTGTTTTTATTTATAGTTGTTTGGTAAAACTCTTGAAATATGTCTCAAATAATAAATGTTTATGAAGGGTTGATTTCTCGTCAAACTTAACCCCCTAATAAACAGCTGAGAGATTCAGCTTCAGCATCAGGTCTCAAACCTTAAGTTGGCCTACTTTATACCAGCTAAGGATCTTTTCAAGTCAGTCCTTCCTTATACATGCATTATATTTCTCCTAAATTAAGCTCCCTGAAGGCAACTCAGGTCTTCATTTCTCTTGACAGATCAAAACATGATGCAATTTGAGAAAAATCAAAAGGAAAAAAGACAAAGACTAATATTACAAACACCCAGGTAGTTTGCTCATCTGTCAAATGGGTATATTTTTGAGCTGACATTATAGGGTTGCTGTAAGAAATAAAATTCAATTATAAATATAAAATTCTTAAACAGTGGTTACTAATGCTAGTTGATCATTAAATTACCTGCCCATCTTTTCAAATTTAATCATGGACTGGTTATAGCCCAGAACCAATTAAATTAGAATCTCTACACATATGTCCTTTGGGCATACTCACTTGTAGCCATGGTAGAGAATTATTGCCAGGCAATTAATTAATGTTGTACTAATTTTATCAATTATTATCAGTACCATTTCTACCCAATACCCATTTTAAAATATAAATATTTGATAATCCTTACTTTAGAACTCATATTTATTATCTATATAACCTGAGAGTTTTTTTGTTTTTTATTTGTTGTTTTTTTGTTGTTGTTTTTATGGTCTTCTTTCACTCACTTTAGTTGTCTAAAGGCAAATGCTGTCATGAATTTGGAGGATGCATTTTCCTTTCATTGTTTTTATAATATTCTTATTGATGTATACATTCACAAACCATTCTCTTGAAAATTTACCTAAAAACTCTCATGCTGCACATATTGTTTTCTGAGTTCTCTTTTACTACAGCATGTGTTTTAACGCTGTGTGTGAATGTCATACATGTATTCAAAGAAAGATGAGGCAACTGAACTGAAGTACACTCCAAAACCTGTTCCATAAAACAAGCAAACAACTGAGAGGCGAGAACAACAACTGGAAAGGTTTTATTTTCTCACGTGGTGATCGGACTCTCAGCATGGAGGAAATGATTTTGTAGTAAGAGAAAAAGATCCCTGAGAAAAAGACCCTGAGAGTCGTACACCACCAAATGTGGCCCAAATAAATTACTTTAATATGTTATTGGTGGAAGAGTCATTACAGGCAAGCTTGATGAGTTGAGGAGGGTTACAAAACAATGAGCAATTACTGCATCTGCACAGAAGTACGCTGTGATATCATCAAATAGTGCATCTGGGAGTTCAAAACGCTGATGAAAAATGATAGCAGGACCAACAAGCCATAGAAACATGAGTTCAAGATGACCAGATAGTGTAAGAGTTGCCAAATGGCCACCAACTTGTCACAGGTCATCAGGGCCAGCAGTAGACTGTCCAAACATGCAAAAGAGAATGAAGGTAACCTGAGTTAGGCAACCAGCATTGGTGATGGATTTGCTGTATATCTGCAGGTTCACCAGCATCCTGGGGACTACAGTTGTGCTGAAACTGATGTCAGCCAAGGACTCATTGGAAAAGAAGAAGTACATATGGGTGTGGAGGTGGGAGTCAGAGATGACAACCAGGATGATGAATAGATTCCTGACTCACAAGGTACATGGATAGAAAAAGCCCAAAGAGAAGAGGCTGCTG
>NW_011890617.1:6817-8880 GCF_000151845.1 Pteropus vampyrus
AAATCAGACAAAATCACCTACATGCTCTGACTGCCAAGGTGTAAAATCAGAAAGATCCCTGAAGTCTGGCTAGCAATAGACTTTTCATGATAGAGCCACATGAAAATTCCCATTATGTATAAGGAATGATGTTTCCATATCTCAGGTTATAGAAAATGGGCTGGAAAATTCATTACTATTCATAGAAAACCCTAAGATGTACAATAGTCATGCAGTAAAGGTCCCTGCAAGCCACTTTGTCCATTCTGCCAATTCACAGACGAACTGGCCAAATCCTAAAGAAAGGAATTGGTGGTTCTGCCTCCATTTGCTCGTCTGAGACTAAAGCACATTTGGAAAGAAATAATGATTGTGCTGTGGTGGAGGGTACAGAGCCATGGGATGGAAATCAGAAAACGTCAGTTTGTGGCCAGAGCTCTCACTCATTCAATGTGGAGAGTTTGTAAATCTCTCCACTTTTCTGTGCTGGAATTCCTTACATAGATATAGGGAAAATGACCCCCATCTCTGGGACATGGGTGGCACATAACAGAGATTTGTCCTTAATAAATATTCAGTCAAGGTTTTTAAATCATGTTGGAATAGTGGGTTCGTTAATTAAATACAATCCCAATACAGTTTAATGACATTTTATTTTATTGTATGGCAGAGAGGGAGAAGCCTATCATGTCCCATTCGTTCATGGTAATTCATCCATAGAATAAGTGGAAATCATAAAATGTATCTCAGTCCAAACTATAACATTGACCACCCCTTCTCTTTTCCTGTCTTGTTGACTTTTTTCATTGTTATGAAAATCTCTACAATTATTTTTGTCTTTGGATTGCATTTATTAATTTTTTTATATTTTTTATTCAAAGTTATTGGAGTGACATTGATTAACAAAATCAAATAATTTTCAAGTGTATCATTCAACAGAAAGTCTTATATATATTGCATTGTGTGTTCACCACCCAGACTAGATTTCCCTTCATCTCCAAATGTTTGCTTCCTTTTCTTTATATTTAAATGTAGATACTATTAAAAATGAAAATGATAGGTTTCTTAGAAAATCTGTGGCATAGATACATACAAGCCCTGTTCTACCCTCTATTAATTTCTATGAGCCATTGCTGGAAGGAATGACAATCCAGGAAGGAAAGCAAAATGTGGAAGTCATATTTCCTGTGCTCTGCTTCTGAAATCCAAGAAAGAGTCTATTCAGCATTTAACAGAGATTGTTGTTGTTCTCGGCCAAGCAAAGAATATGCTCTGGGGGATCAGAAATGGATTAGGCTCAGTTGTCTCCCTCTAGGCATTCAGAATCTACCTTTGTAAGGACAAAATAACGTTTCCACATTGGTGCCCTCTCATCTGTTTGTCCCAACTCTCTTATTTGTCATAAGGGTGAGAAAACTATGCTCCTGACAGACCCTTCTCCATCCTCCATCTCCATGGTCCTCAGTGGGCTGTTCTATCTCTGCTAGAATATGGCCAAGGAGTGAGAATCCACTGCCCGTGTCCTGCCTGGCAAACGATGAAGGTTCAGACTGCTTCCCCAGGTCTCGCAGTGAGGCAGAATTAGTCATGGGCATTCTGATGCAGTGAATGTTAGAGCAGAGGACTCAGATGTGAAGCTCGCTGGACTTAAAAGGCGAACCTGAAGAGCTGAAGAAACAAGCCAATTATCTATTCATGCATAGCCTTAAGAGTTCAATGCACAAAGCTCACAATTAGCAAAATCGGTTCATGTTATCCCAAACTCTGAAGACTTGCTGTTATTAATAGGAGAGGAAAAGGGAAAAGGGAATGTACTTTCAAGATTGTGGGCCCTTCTTCTTCTCAGGAGAAAGCTCGCATGTACGCCTCACGTCCAACTCTAAGTTGCAAGGATTTTATAAATCAGACAATTTTTTTTCAATTAAAAAAAAACAATGTGTATCTTGTATGTCTGCAAATTCATCTCTATGAGGATTGGGCCTTGAAATTTACATGCGATGTTTAAAATGTCAAAAACCATGTAGGGATAATTGTGTTTTCTATACCAAGAATATGCTATAATGTCTATGTTTTTGTTTAAGAGT
>NW_011890618.1:0-852 GCF_000151845.1 Pteropus vampyrus
AACGTTTCCTAAGCACCCGTTTACCCCACAGGAAAGCCAGCCTCAGCCCCCCGACGGAGGAAACCGGCTGGCCGAGGGCCGACCTCCTTGTGAGGTGTTCCTGGGTGGGGACACACGTACTGTCACTCAGCAGGGGACTGCGCCGTGCCGCATGGCCGTGAGCCGGGGCGATGATGGGGACGGAGCTTGGGCTGCGGCACTGGTGCCAGCGTTGGGGGGTCAGGGGTGTGGGGCCGGGCGTCCAGCTGGAGGGAGAAGGAACAGGAGGCCCCCAGGGGAGGCCCCTGCGGAGACTTTCAAGCCCTGTGCAAAGAAACCACCAAAGCCATTAGCATCTGGGCTGTAAACGGTAATAAAGTGATAAAAAGTAACTATGCCATAGTGATTATCCTATCAGGTTACCCATAAACTTTTCTAATGCTTTCCGCATACATCAGACCAGCAAAATACCCAGATGTCAGAATCACGGGAAATTCCCAAATCCGCTGGCGGAGCTCGGAGGACAGCAGAGCGGTGTGGACGGCTGCTCTGTGGTTGGCTCGGCAGGGCCCGAGGCCTTCGGTTTGGTTTGTCACTGACTCTCGGAAGAGTCACGGCGTTTTAGCGACTGCGCACTGCTGCCTCGTTCAGCCAGAGCCCGGGATCTGCGTAAAATAAAATGCCGAGGGGAGAGGGCTGTTTCCCGACGGCAGGAAGGGGCCGGCCCGCCGCTTCGCCTGGAGACCACGCGGCACTTCCTCACTCGAGAATGTCGCGGTCGTATGGAGAAATGGGGTTGTTGCAGGTCCCGTTGCGCGACAGTACTTGTTCAGAATACGCGGGTCTGCACGTGGAGCCGCCCACGCGGGACAC
>NW_011890618.1:902-1395 GCF_000151845.1 Pteropus vampyrus
CCGTGTCCCCGCCTGTGCGAACACCCGAGCCTGACCATCGTGGCTCCTCGGCCCAGGTCTTCGCGTGTGACGGGTGTGCCACTGTGACGTGACCTTGGCAACGACGTGTCGTGTGCCGTCTCCGCGTGCTTTCGTCTGGGCTGCGTCTAGGTTTGGTGCCTGTCGCGATTCTGCCATTTAAGGACCGCAGTGCCCCGGGTCTCTGTCCCAGGTGTCCCGAGAGCGAGCTCGGGCTGTGTCCGGGTCGGAGCGCACAGGGGCCACCTGCTTCCTGTCGGCCTCCTGCACCGGGAGCTGAATCTGCTGGTGGCTGCCGGGCTCCCCGCTGTGACGCCCCTGTGCCCCCGTCATGGTTAACGTGTGTCTTGCAAAGATAACTTGAGGCCATAAAAATATTGCGTTTTTCATTAAAACTTAGTATCTATTGTTAATCTTTGAATGAAACACTTAAGATGTTTGTCAAATGGTGATTTTCTAATCCTTTGTTCTCTCT
>NW_011890618.1:2882-3440 GCF_000151845.1 Pteropus vampyrus
TATATATATATATGTGAAACTCTTGTAAGTACCGAGTAGAATTGCACCGTTAAACAGACAAGTCCGGCGTCCCTGAAATAATAGCCACGAGAGCTGGTGGCGGCTGCTCTAATCTTCCTCCCTGTTCTCCAGAGCCTCCGGGACGAGGCAGCACGCGCACCGTCAGCTCCGCACCGGGCCAGAGCGTCTCACCCCCAAGGCCGCCCTGGACGGTAGGGGACCGCACGCCGCCTGCCCGCCTTACATCTCCTGGGCGTCCTCGACCACTGCCCAGCGCAGCGCTGTTACGTCACACCAGGCAGCCCGTGTGTTCGCCCTTTGAGAAGTAAGTGTTATTCCATTTAAAAAAACAGGAAAGTCAAAAATGTTCTAATTCGAGCTACGGCATGCTTCAGAAAGCTTTCACGGACCGACGCTGTGTCTGAGCGGTGCCGGCCATGTTCGTTTTCTACGTTGCCTGGCGCCCAGGAGTTTTCGTTCTGTCTTTTGTTCCCATTTCCCACGTGCTCACCGAGTCCCCAGGATTCCCCTCAGCCCTAAAAACCCTCTGCGCCTCGT